>NW_017675999.1:50778-54404 GCF_001879085.1 Nicotiana attenuata | reverse complement strand
ACGTTGTGATGACTACAGCGAGGGAGAAATAGTCAAGTGGATGATGAATCAAAAAGGGAATTAGATAGATGGAATAGCTTGATAGTAGACCGAATCGGTATGGTAAGGATGTGATTAATTCTTCGTATGTGTTCGAGCTAATGACTTTTACAGGTATTGTGCAGCAAGGCTCTTGAGTTCTGACAGCTTGCTTAGCTTGGTTCGGGTAGAAGGATTCAGTCCTGGCAGTTTAGCTTGTGCAATGGAATTGGGGGAGAGTTCTTGATAAGTTTTACCGTGGTTTAGAGACGTATAAATTGCCTATGGGCATGCGAAGCGTGGAATGTGTAATGATTTCTCTTCTTGATGGGATTGATGGAGAGTTCTTGACTAGAGGAGTACGTAGATGTTTGTGGTTAGGAAGGGAGATGGAGTTCTCATGTTATACTAGTGTGGTATGGTATATGCGATATGTGGTGGAGGATTGGGATTTGTGTGTGTAAGGTTACGGTTCTGTTCATAATGGAAAGTCATTAAATTCTTAAGCAGCACGGGCAGCTGCAGGTGATTAAAGAATCGATCTTCAAATGATTAAGGAAAATGGTATTGCCAACCATAGTGATTCGACGGAGGTATATGTTCCAGTAAAAGGGCAATGTGATGTAAACTGATAATACTTCGGTAGTGTTGCGGCATTTGGGATCGACTGTTGATATCTGAGTTTGTTTGATGGCACAGGGAAACTTTAGAATACCTTTCGTGGGATGATTGGGTACTTGAGGTGTGATATGTATTCATACGGCGGAATTTGGGATTAGGTATGGTGATTCGTGTGCTATATGGAGCTGGAGACTGGGAGTTCTCAGGTACAGACTATGTAGTGGTTGTGGATCGTGTGTATCGGCACCGTTTAGCGGCTATTGGGATTTGGAGGCCCGAGTGGATCTTCCTTTGCTTGGTATTTTAGGTTTTGGATATGATGTTGGGGTGTAGACTGGTTGTCTCAGTGTTGGGTTATTCTAGACTATTGCGCTATGGGCTATGCCGGAAAATGCCACGGGTTGAGTGGCGAGGTGCATCGGATCATGTTCTAGCAGAGTGGTTTGCATTTCCAAAGACCAGCGGATGGCTGGGAAGGACTGCTTTTCTTAATTGGGCCTTCGTGATGGTTGTCAGTGCAGAGGTTTCTACCATTGGTTCAGTCCCGGTATTGAGGGACTTTTTGGATGCGTTTCTTGTGGCCGGGCATGTCGCCGGGCGAGGTTGTGGATTTCGATATTGATTTGGTGCCAGGCACCGTATTGTACGGCTCCGGCAGGAGTTATAGTAGTGGAAGGAGCAGCTTCAGGCTTCCTTGGTAATGAGTTCGTTGGCAGGCCGATGTGGCTACGTATTCAGCTTGAGTTGCTATTTTATGTTGTGAGACGTTAGGATTTGTTGATTATGGGCACCTGTGGTGCGGTTCTATTGGGGATTCATAGTGAAAGTCGAGCGGGAAGAGTAATTGGATGTTGCTCGGTAAATGGAGTGTTGGTTATGACCTATCGGGTTGCGTGTCGTATGTTATTTGTTTCACCGTGGGTGTAATGAATTGCTTGGGTTTCAGACATCAAATTGTGCGTGGCTGTCGATTTTGAGCATAGTGACCTGAGGTGTTTCATGGGTAACATTGTTTGGATAGGATCGTGCATTGTGGCGAGGCCACGTGGAGATATGACCTTTCGGGGTAGATTCAGGTGTTCTATTTCTATGAAGTGAGACGGGGTCTCAGCCTTGTGTGGTGATGGTACTGATGAGCTTGAGGTACAGCTCTTTCGTTTGAGTCATTTTTCGTGATTTGAGTATGTTCAGACCGTTTCTTATTGATGCGCGTATTATGCAAGTTGTGGCTTAGGCCTGCCTTGAGGTGTCATACCACCAGAGTGGTGTGTTGGGTTCGAGTTGATCGTTGGGGTCATTAATGAACACGAATGGATTTGATTTCAGCTTGTTGGGAGGATAAAATCGAGGTTCAGCTCGGAATCTGCTGTGGTATTAGTCAAAAGGGAAGTGGCTTCATGAATGGTTGATCTGAGAAATGGATTACGGTTTATTGCATGTTTCATTTATCGTTGGCAGTATATGAAAGTGTTGCAATAAGACCTTAGTTGATAAGAGGTTTTCTACCGGTATTCGGGTGTTGTGGACAACTGCTGTGAATAGAAGTTATCGTTTCGAGCGTTTGGGTTATGTAGGCTATCATGTGATTGCACCTGAGGTTGCAGGTATGGGTTATTACAGCTGGTTCGGGCTTATTCTGAATATAGATGTGAGGTTCTGACTTTTGTGTATGATTCCGGAAAGTGCAATGTGGTTCTATGGTTTATGGACTAGATGGATTGTGGAATTTCAACTATGTTGTGTTATCGGACCTATGCGAGATAGGGTGACGTGGGATCACCCCCGGGTATATGCTTGGTAAGGTCGTTCAGCTATTGGTTGGCTTCTAGGACAACTCTGGGTACGCTCGAGGACGAGCAATTGTTTAAGTTGGGGAGGATGTGACGACCCGACCCGTCGTCTCAGGAGCTACCGCCCCGCCCCCCATTTTTATGCTTCTTCATGTTTCGTTATCGGTATTTAGTGTGTTAGGGTTGATTTGGATTGGTTTTGATAAGAAATGAGACACTTAGTCTCTTTAAGGAAGGCTTGGTTTGGAAAAGTCAACCGGAGGTTGACTTATGAGTTATAGGGCTCGGATGTGATTTTCGGTGATTCGGTTAGCTTCGGGGGATGATTTGTGACTTAGGAGTGTGATCGGAATTGATTTTGGAGGTCCGGTGTAGAATTAGGCTTGAATCGGCGAAGTTAGTGTTTTGGCGAATTCCGATTGATAGGTGAGATTTTAATCCGAGGGTCGGAATGGAATTCCGAGAGTTGCAGTAGCTTTGTTAGGTGACTTGGGATGTGCGCGCAAAATTTCAGATGATTCGGAGGTGGTTTGGTTGGGTTTTTGATCGAATGCGAGTTTCGGAAGAATTTGAAGAACTTAGGCTTGGATTTGATGTAATTTGATGGTTTTAGTGTTAATCGTGGTGTTTTTATGATTAGAACAAGTTTGAATAATGTTTTAGGACGTATTGGTATTTTTGGTTGAGGTCCCGGGGGCCTCGGGGTGAGTTCGGATGGTTAAAAGGAGAGTTTTGGAATTTTTCATGTGCTAAGTGTGCTGCTTCTGGTATGTTTTCGCTTCTGCGGAATTTGGACCGCAGAAACGGTATCGCTTATGCGATTGGGGAACCGCAGAAGCGGTTGGAGCTTGAGTTGGGTTTTCCGCAGAAGCGGAAGTTTGGGCCGCAGAAGCGGTCCCGCTGGTGCGATTTCTGGGCCGCAGAAGCGGTCGAAGCCTTTAGGTGGAAAACTGCAGAAGCGGTATAAAAGTCGCAGAAGCGGTCTCGCATAAGCGGAAACGGGACCGCATAAGCGAAAAAGAGCTGGGCAGAGAAGATTTTTAAAATAACATTTCATCCGCGAGCTAAGGGTATTTTCCTCCATTGTTGAACATCTTGAGAGCTTTTTGGGAGCAATTGAAGAGGGTTTCGACTGAGATTGACTGGAGGTAAGTTTTATGAGTTAAAAAACATGATTATCTGTGAAAATTAACCTAG
>NW_017675999.1:41479-49417 GCF_001879085.1 Nicotiana attenuata | reverse complement strand
GATTTCCAACCAATTCCTCATAAATAACAATTACCAATTCGACAATTTAGCAAATTAGGACTCACGGTCATGCTCGACACCAATGTATAGATACTCGTCACCATGCCTATACACCGTACTCGACAAATAGCAATTAACAGATAAGACTCTACTCCTATTCCCTCAAGCTAGGGTTAGACCAAACACTTACCTCAACTTCCACGGCTAAATCAATCCACAACGACTGCTTTCCCTCTCGAATTCGGCTCCAACTCAATCAAATCTATGAAATAACGACTTTATTATATCAATAATAGCTAAACAATTCAAACCCAATGCCTAAATATAGATTCCCAACCTTTCTTCCAAAAATTCCAAAATCGACCCCGGGACCGCTTGGTCAAAACCCGAGGTTCGAACCAATTCTATGTCACCCATTCCCCCACGAGCCCGGATATACAATTTATTTTCAAATTCGACCCCAAACGAGGTCTAGATCAAAGAAAATCGAAAAGCCCTAATTCTACCCTTCCCCCCCATTTCAACCCTAGATTATATGATTTAAGCTTAGGAATTCAATAAATAATGATGGAAAATGAAGAAAACGAGTTGGAATTTACTAACCCAAGAGGTCTTGATGAAAGGAAGTTTCAATGGATGCCTAAGGACCTTGGAGAGGAAGAAACTCGGATGTTTTATGAAAATTTCGCGACTACACTGTTCTGAAACTTAAAAATATAACTGGGCAAAATTGCCCTTCGCGTTCGCGACAGGAGGGTCGCGTTCGCGAAGGGTAGGAGCTGACAAGCCTTCGCGTTCGCGAGAGTGAGAGTGCGAACGCGAAGAGGAAAATACTGGGGTCCAAGATTTGGCCTACGCGAACGCGTGAGGCCTTATGCGAACGCGATGAGTGAGGACAATAAGCTTACGCGATCGCGAGATATGGTATGCGAACGCGAAGAAGGAAAATCTGGGGCTTCGCGAACGCGTGAGCTCGTTCGCTAATGCGAAGAAGGGGGGGGGGGCTAAGGCAACGCGAACGCGAGATAGAGGGTGCGAACGCGAAGAAGAAAAGGTCTGTGCACCTGTTGCAGATTTTTCTGCAATTTTGCTAAGTCCAAAACCTCCCCGGAAACACTCCCGAGCCCTCGGGGCTCCTAACCAAACACCCACACTAACTCAATAACATCCTACAAACTTATTCGAGCGATCAAATCGCCAAAATAACATTAAAAATCATTGAATCAAGCCTCAAGATCATCATTTTCATTTCAAACTTCATAACTTTAAATTTTAGATATTTAGGTCCGAAACACATCAAATGACGTCCGATTTTGACCAAACTTTACAGAAAGCGCTTAACTCATATTCAAGACTTGTACCGGGCGTCGGAACCAAGATACGAGCCCGATACCCTAGTCTTTTAATCAATTTTCATTTCCATTTTCCTTAATAATTTCAGAAAAACAATTTCACAAAAAAATTCATTTCTCGGGCTCTCGACCTCGAAATCCGACTCCGGGCATATGCCCGAGTCTCATATTTTTCTACGGACCCTCCGGGACCGTCAAATCACGAGTCCGGATCCGTTTACCCAAAATGTTGACCAAAGTCAACGTTAATCATAACAATATCAAAATTCATAAATTTTTACACAGAATTCATATTTAAGCTTTTCGACTACGCGCTCGGACTGCGCACGTACATCGAGGCAAGTAAAAATGAGGTTTTCAAAGCCTCGAAAGCACGGAAAAGAGAGAAATCCGATGATGACCCTTTGGGTCGTCACATTCTCCACCTCTAAAACAATCGTTCGTCCTCGAACGGACAAAAGAAAGAAGTACCTGAGTCGAGAAATAGAGAAGGATAACGGCTCCGCATATCAGACTCGGACTCCCAGGTCGATGCCTCAGGAGGCTGACCTCTCCACTGGACACGCACTGAAGGAAAACTCTTCGACCTCAATTGTCGAACCTGCCGGTCTAGAATAGCTACCGGCTCCTCCTCATAAGACAGATCCTTGTCCAACTGGACAGTGCTGAAATCTAACACGTGGGCTGGATCGCCGTGATACCTCCGAAGCATGGACACATGAAACACTGGATGCACGGCTGACAAGCTAGGCGGCAAGGCAAGCCTATAAGCCACCTCTCCCACACGATCGAGAATCTCAAATGGACCAATGAACCTGAGGCTAAGCTTGCCCTTCTTCCCAAATCTCATCACGCCCTTCATAGGCGACACTCGGAGTAAGACCCGCTCACCAACCATGAAAGCTACATCTCGAACCTTACGATCCGCATAACTCTTTTGCCGCGACTGAGCCGAACGAAGCCTGTCCTGAATGGTCTTGACCTTGTCCAAGGCCTCCTGAACTAAATCTGTACCGAATAACCGAGCCTCTCCCGGCTCAAACCATCCGACTGGAGACCGACATCGCCTACCATACAACGCCTCATATGGAGCCATCTGAATGCTGGACTGGTAGCTGTTGTTGTAGGCGAACTCTGCTAGAGGCAAAAACTGGTCCCACGAGCCTCCAAAATCAATGACATAGGCTCGGAGCATATCCTACAATATCTGAATAGTCCTCTCGGACTGGCCGTCCGTCTGAGGATGGAACGCTGTGCTCAACTCAACCTGTGTGCCCAACTCTCGCTGAATTGCACCCCAGAAACACGAGGTAAACTGCGTACCCCGATCCAAAATGATAGATGTCGGCACACCATGAAGGCGAACAATCTCCCGTATATAAATCTCAGGTAACCTCTCGGGTTAATAGGAGACTGCTACAGGAATGAAATGCGCTGACTTGGTCAGCCTATCAACAATAACCCATATCGAGTCGAACTTCTTCCGAGTCAACGGAAGTCCATTAACTAAATCCATGGTAATCCTCTCCCACTTCCACTCGGGAAGCTCAATCCTCTGAAACAAACCATCAGGCTTCTGATGCTCATACTTAACCTGCTGACAATTCAAACATCGAGCCACATATGCAACAATATCTTTCTTCATCCTACGCCACCAATAATGCTGCCGCAAGTCCTGATACATCTTCGCGGCGACCGGGTGAATAGAATACCGAGAACTATAGGCCTCCGCTAAGATCAACTCTCGAATCCCATCGACATTGGGCACACAAACTTGCCCCCGCAATCTCAAAACACCATCATCATCTAAGGTCACCTTCGTGGCACTTCCACGCTGCACCGTGTCTCTCAGGACACACAAATGGGGATCATCAAACTGCCGATCACGGATACGCTCCAATAATGAAGAACGAGCGACCGTGCAAGCTAACACTCTGCTAGGCTCAGAAATGTCCAACCTCACAAACCGATTGGCCAAGGCCTGAATATCCAAAGCAAGCGGTCTCTGGCTGACCGGAATATAAGCAAGACTACCCATGCTGGCGGACTTCCTACTCAATGCATCGGCCACCACATTGGCTCTCCCCGGCTGATACAAAATAGTAACATCATAATCCTTCAATAGCTCCAACCACCTCCTCTGCCTCAAGTTCAACTCCTTCTGCCTGAACAAGTACTGCAGACTCTTGTGATCAGTGTACACCTCACACGTCACACCATATAGGTAATGCCTCCAAATCTTCAGAGCATGAACAATGGCTGCCAACTCTAGATCATGAACCAGATAATTCTTCTCGTGGATCTTCAACTGCCTCGAAGCATAAGCAATGACTCTGCCATCCTGCATCAATACTGCACCAAGCCCAATACGGGAAGCATCACAATAGACTGTATAAGGCCCTGAGCCTGTGGGCAAAACCAATATCGGTGCCGTAGTCAGAGCTGTCTTGAGCTTCTGAAAGCTCGCCTCACACTCCTCTAACCATCTGAACTGGGCACCCTTCTGGGGCAATCTGGTCATCGGGGCTGCTATAGATGAAAATCCCTCCACGAATCAACGATAATAACCTGCTAACCCCAAGAAACTCCGTATCTCAGTAGCTGATGCTGGTCGAGGCCAGTTGTTGACTGCCTCAATCTTCTTCGAGTCCACCTTGATACCCTCTGTTGATACGACGTGACCCAGAAATGCAACCGAACTCAACCAGAACTCACACTTCGAGAACTTAGCATATAACTGACTGTCCTTCAGAGTCTGAAGAACCACTCTGAACACTCGGTTCATCAACTCCATAAATGCTGCTGGGGCATTGGTAAACCCAAATGACATGACCAAAAACTCATAATGCCCATACCGAGTGCGGAATGCTGTCTTAGGGACATCAGATGCCCTAATCCTCAGCTGATGGTAGCCAGATCTCAAGTCTATCTTTTAAAACACCTTTGCGCCCTGAAGCTGGTCAAACAAATCATCAATCCTCGGCAGTGGATACTTGTTCTTAATCGTCACTTTGTTCAATTACCGGTAATCAATGCACATCCTCATCGATCCATCCTTTTTCTTCACAAATAGCACCGGCGCACCCCAAGGGGAAACACTAGGTCTGATAAAACCCTTCTCTAGCAAGTCTTGCAACTGGTCCTTTAACTCCTTCAACTCTGGCGAGGCCATGCGATATGGCAGAATGGAAATGGGCTGAGTGCCCGGAGCCAGATCAATACAGACATCAATATTCCTGTCGGGCGGCATACCCGGCAGGTCTGAAGGGAAAACCTCGGGGAACTCCCGAACAATAGGAACAGAATCAATAGAAGGAACCTCTGTGCTGGAATCGCGAACATAAGCCAGATAAGCTAAACACCCCTTCTCGACCATACGTCGAGCTTTCACATATGAAATAACACTGCGGGTGGCATGACCTGGGGTCCCTCTCCACTCCTATCGGGGCAAATCTGGCAAAGCCAAGGTCACGGTCTTGGCGTGACAATCCAAGATAGCATGATACGGGGACAACCAATCCATCCCTAATATAACGTCGAAATCCACCATGTCTAAGAGCAATAAATCAACACGGGACTCAAGACCCTCAAACACTACCACACAGGAACGGTGAACTCGGCCGACCACTATTGAATCACCCACCGGTGTAGATACATAAACAGGAATACCCAAAGCATCACTAGGCATAGCCAGGTGGGGCGCAAAATAGGACAACATATATGAATACGTAGACCAGGGTCAAATAGCACTGAAACATCCCTATCACAGACCAGAATAGTACCTGTAATGACTGCATCTGAAGACTCGGCCTCTGGACTGGCTGGAAGAGCATAACACCGGGCTGGGCCCCACCTCCCTGAACCATATCTCTGGGATGATCGGCTGCTGGCTGGCCTCTACCTCTGGCGGTCCGAGCTCCACCTCTATGATCTCTACCTCCACCTCTATGGCCTCTACCCCCGCCTCTAGCTGGCTGGGCGGTCTGTGGATCACCTGATGCCTGAATCATAGGGTGAGGACCCTGCTGCTGTGACTGAGCACCCCTCAACCTCGGGCAAGCCCTCCTGATGTGACCATACTCACCACACTCATAGCACCCGCCTGAATGCTGCAGCTGAGAAGGCTGTGACTGACCCTGTCGGCCTGAATGCCCACCCCGAAAACTCTGAAGTGGTGGGGCACTGATGGGTGCTGATGGGGAACTGTGAAACTGCTTGTCAGAATAATGCGGCTGAGAACCACGACCCCCTGAAGTACCATGAGAGACCTGTAGGGCTGACTGAAAGGGCCTCGGAGGATGGCCTCTACCATAAGAATATCCACCTCCAGACGAGGTACCACTGAATCTACCTGCATGACGGGGCCTCTTATCTGACCCGTGACCACCTCCACGTGCAAGAGCCATCTCAACCCTACGGGCCGCATTGGCCGCCTCCTGAAAAGAAATCTCACTACCGGCTCCCATAGCCATCTGGAGACGGATCAGCTGGATCAACCCATCAATAAACCTCCGCACCCTCTCTCGCTCTGTGGGGAGTATAACAATAGCATGGCGTGCCAGATCAATGAACCGAGTCTCATACTGCATGACTGTCATAGAGCCCTGCTGGAGGCGCTCGAACTGCCTGCGAAGTGCCTCTCGCTGAGTAACTGGGAGAAACTTCTCCAAAAATAACTCTGCAAACTGGTCCCAAGTCAATGATGGCGACCCTGCTGGCCTGGATAAACAATAGTCCCTCCACCAAGTCTTGGCGGATCTTGCTAGTCGAAAGGTGGCGAAGTCGACCCCATTGGTCTCCAAATAAGAAATCCTGTGGATCCTCTGAAGAAGTACCGTTGAAGGTGGTGGTGAAAAGCTTGGAGAACCTATCAAGCCTCCACAAAGCATCTGAGGACATAGCCCGTCCATCGCCGGCCTGGGTCTCAATACCTGGCTGAACTGCCACAGCTGGCTGAACCACTGGAACCTGAGCCTGGGGAGCTACCTGCTCCGGAGTACGTGTAGCAGGAGTCTGAACCCCTCCTCCAGCCTGAGAAGTGGCTGGTGCTACTGGAAGCAAACCCGCTCTAGTGACGCTCTCCACAAAGCCTACCAATCTGACCAGAGCGTCCAGAAGAACTGGGGTGGCTATGAACCCCTCTGGGACCTGAGCTGGGCCCACCGGAGATGCTGGGGCTGAAACCTCCTCATCATAATCAGTATGAGGCTCCACCTCTGGGACTGCTGCTCGGGGCTGAGCTCTGCCCCTGCCTCGGCCTCTGGCACGGCCTCGGCCTCGCCCTCTGCCCCTCGTAGGAGCTGCTGCTGGGGGCTCGGGCTGCTGCGCGGTAGAAGAAGAAGCACGTGTTCTCGCCATCTGCGAAAGAACAGAGTGGAAAGACAATCAGTATTTGAGAAACAGAATCGCACGACAAGAAAGAACAAAGTGGAATTTTTCCTAACTCCGTAGCCTCTGGGGGATAAATACAGACATCTCCGTACCGATCCCTCAAACTCTACTAAGTTTGTCCGTGAGTAGCGAGACCTATGTAACCTAGTGCTCTGATACCAACTTGTCACGACCCGGATTTCCCACCATCGGGGGTCGTGATGGCGCCTACTATCGGAGCTAGGCAAGCCAAGTAGTTAAAACATTTTTTGATAACATCTCAACAATAATAATAATACGAGTCATTTAAAATAAAGCGTAAGTCTTAAAAACATAGATATTTGAAAACCAAATGCGGAAGTTTAACATTTCTCTACCCAAGACTGGTGTCACTAACTCACGAGCTACTAAAGAGTGCTAAAAACAAGTCAGAATAGAAGTACATCAATGTTTGTCTCGGTACAAAGAAAACAAACTAATAACATAGAAGGGACTTCGGCCTGCGAACGTCAGCTAGGATACCTCGAAAGTCCCTGGACTGAAGTCAGCTCCCGATCAAATCCTACTGCTAAGGCCCAAAAGCTGCTCCTGAATCTGTGCAAAAAGATGCACAGAGTGTATCATCAGCACAACCGACCCCATGTGCTGGTAAGTGCCTAGCCTAACCCCGGCGAAGTAGTGACGAGGCTAGACCAGACTACCAGATAAATCTGTGCAGTTATGAAATATATTGCGGAAAATAAACAGGAAATAAGCAGTTACAAAAGGAGGGGGAAACATGCGGTGGGGAGGCAACAGTTAAAACAGGAAGTCTAAACTTAAAGGATAGAACAGCCAACAGAAACTTAAATCCGGAGTAAACACAATTAAGCTATAGCTTGTTGCGGCGCGCAACCCGATCCGATCACATACAATACTGTTGCGGCGTGCAACCCGATCCTCAGCTATCACTGTTGTGGCATGCAACCCGATCCATAAATAGACAGTGTTGTTGCGGCGTGCAACCCGATCCCCAATTATACAGTGTTGTTGCGGCGAGCAACCCGATCCACAATTATATAGTGTTGTTGCGACGAGCAATCCGATCCACAATTATATAGTGTTGTTGCGGCGTGCAACCCGATCCACAATTATATAGTGTTGTTGCGGTGTGCAACCCGATCCACAATTATATAGTATTGTTGCGGCGTGCAACCCGTATCCACAATTATATAGT
>NW_017675999.1:18428-41469 GCF_001879085.1 Nicotiana attenuata | reverse complement strand
TGAACTTATTCCTGGGTTGCTGCTGAGAACTGTTACTGCTGCTGATCTTTTCTTCTTCTTATTGATCACTGACTTCCAGGTACACGCTTGAATCTACTCTGCTGTAACATTGAGCTTGAAATGGAATACAATTACTCACCTATTTGATCCTGAAATATGCTGCCTGGACTGTGGGGTGTTGGTAGTTAAATAGGCGTTAAATTTAATTGTACAGCATAGTTTAGAATCGATTTGTATGTGTATAAATCTGGACTGTATAATTAAGACTGGATCAGACTGTTTTCGATACTGTTGAGACATTTGGAATTGATTGTAGTTCATGTTCTCAATATCTGAATACTGCATATAAAGGTTAAGAACTAGAAGTCCTGAATATGAGCCTGTTTTATTGTAAAATTGCAGCCCCGTTGTATTAATTCGAATAGGCCTGTTAATATTAAGCCAGGGTATTTGCACTACTCATGCTGAGCTTACACAACTCAGCAGATTTACATTTGTCGATTCTAAACTATAACAGTCTGTTGTAATTGATGGCCACTCTAGTGTACCAGTCACGTGCATTGCATTTAACATGCAATTTGATGCTTCCTCCAGTGTGATTTTCACCGTTAGTGATGTCGAGGAACGCACCAGTAGGCAAATAAATAAGTATACTTTGTTCTTCCTTGTATAAGTCATTGAATACAATTAAAATAGCTTGAAGTAACTCAGCAGATTTACATTTGTCGATTTGAGGTTCTGATTGGTTTGGCATAGGCCCAGGCCCAGTTTTGACTCCATTCTCGTTTGGGCCTGGACCAAGGCGTTTGATAGACCAGTTGAAAGCGTGCAGACCTGAGTGTATTTTCTCCTCGTTGGGCTTATTTTAGAGCCCAATAGCTGGACTGTGATGCATAATTACCACTTAGCCCAATAATGAATTAAGTAGGACTTTTTCCTCCATTACTAGAGACAAGTAAATAGAGAACCATAGTTGTTTTTGGTTTGCCTTTAAATAATAAATGAGATGAGCCTCGCCAAGCAAAATACACAAATTACGAGGCCCTTAATAAATATTTTATTAATCTTTAGACTCCGGGACGAGCCGTTTAGCGAATTTCACGGTTTTCCCCAAAGATGATAACGCGTAGTTGCTGTAGGCGCGTATTTTAATAATATTACTTTCCTAAATTCGGGTGCACATTTATGTGACCCTAATCTAAATCTCAACGGAGTCAAAATGCGTCAAAAGCCACGGGTGCACTGGTGTGACGTGGTTCGAGATACATTTTCACGACGTTGCAATTCTTATTAAAAAGACATAAAATAAAAGCGGTTAAAATAAAAGGCACATAGGTTAGAATATGTTTTAAAATCAGATAAAAGCAAATACAACAGTTGAGCGACCGTGCTAGAACCACGGAACCCGGGAATGCCTAATACCTTCTCCCGGGTTNTCGCGAACGCGTAGAAGGATGAACTGGGGGTCCGGGATTTGCTTATACGCGAACGCGAGAGGGGGCTCGCGAACGCGGTGAAGGGGGAACCAAGGCTACGCGAATGTGGGGACTTGTCCGCGAACGCGAAGAAGGGAAAGCCCACTGGTACGCGAACGCGAGCTGAGTGCCGCGAACGCGAAGAAGCAAATAACTGGGCAAAAATTGCAGAAAATCTGCTACATCTCCTAAGTCCAAAACCACCCCGAACACCTCCGAAAACACTCCCGAACCCTCGGGGCTCCTAACCAAACACATACACTAACTCAACAACATCCTACGAACTTAACCGTGCGATCAAATCGCCAAAATAACATCATATACATAGAATCAAGCCTCAAATCACATGGTTTTCTTCTAAGTTTCATAAACTTTCAAATTTGGAACCTATAGTCCGAAATACGTCAAATGACGTCCGATTTCGACCAAATTTCACAGAAAGCGCTTAAACCATATATAAGACTTGTACCGATCGTCGGAACCAAAATACGAGCCCGATACCACAGTCTTTTAATCAATTTTCATTTCCATTTTCCTTAATAATTTCAGAAAAACAATTTCATAGAAAAATTCTTTTCTCGGGCTCTAGACCTCGGAATTCGACTCCGGGCATATGCCCGAGTTCCATATTTTTCTACGGACTCTCCGGGACCGTCAAATCACGGGTCCGGGTCCGTTTACCAAAAATGTTGACCAAAGTCAACATTAATCATTTTAAAGCCACATTTTAAAATTTTTCACAGAATTTAACATATAATCTTTCCGGCTACGCGCCCGGACTGCGCACGCAAGTCGAGGCAAGTAAAAATGAGATTTTCAAGGCCTCGGAAGCACGGAATGAAAGAGAAAACAGGTGATGACCCTTTGGGTCGTCACAATGTATAAATGCTTCGAATAGTTTCGAAAGATTTCATATTTACGTTGTTGATTTCTCACTTGAAATTCAACTCTTATTTTTAATCCAAATTTACTCATCATGGATTAAATCATTACTTCTCCTAATTAAAAGTAACAAACGAAAACTGTAACAGCAAAAATTGATTTTTCATTAGCAAATTACGTAACTTTTCTCATTCTTGAAATCCTTACGTCTAACTCCATTAAGTTTTCAATCATTGACGAATAGTTTTGCCTTAAATTATTAGTCTATGTTGGGATATATACTATTAACCATGGATTTGGTTTAGATATAGTATTTATTATGATAATATTATTCATTCAATTTTAATATAGTTTTAGTAGATCATATATTAGTCGGTGTCCTTTGTTTATATAGTAGATGATTTAGTGTATAGAGTTTAGCTTATACACGGAAGATTAAATCATCGGTTCTTATAAGTATAAAGTTTGAGTTCACAATCTAATGATGGAATTGGATAAACCATCAGGAATGATTGTAGCACAAGATTAAATATAATTTATCTTGATTATGGGAATGGTTTAATTCAAACTTCTTGTGCTAGTACATTTTGTATGTATTGAACGGACCAAGTAGAGATAAGTATTTTATACTGACTTAATAAAATAAACTCTCTAGCCATTAAATGTACTTATACTCTCTTTATATAATTATTATTAGCTGTGTATATTATTATTGTTTTGATTTATTAAAAGGCGAGATTCTTTCGTGGGTCAATATGCCTGGTAAATTGGATAATAATAATGTACATTGGCGAAGTAATAGTTAGTTGATGGAATCCATGTCTCGGTTTAGAGATTGATGATACACTTTTATGAAAGCTTATAAGTTTTCATGTGTAAACTCGGCCGGTGCATTTTGTATCCGACACATGAAATAAGTTAAGCGAAAGTCTAAAGGAAATAATCAATAAATTAAATCGTCAGTAATTTAATTTAATTGATTAGTATCTGAATCTTAACATGGGGAGTTAAATAAGATTTAATGAATGAATTTCAGAATTGAATAAGGAGTGCAATTACGTATTTTTAGTGGAATAATTCGTAATTAATTATGGTAGATATTAATTTCAAAAATTAGAAATTAATTCCATAATTGGAGCCTTGTTAATTAAATTTTGTGGTCCCTGCTGTGCCTAAATAATAGGAAATAAAGGAATCTTTTTTCTGGTGGAAAGGAAAACCTGACAGGTTTTGGAAAAGGATTTTAACCTTTAAAACTTGTGCTATAAATACATAAGGTTTTTCACCTAGAGCAAGTAGGCATAGTGGCCGAAATTTTCAGCCCTTTTTCCTAGAAAATTTCGCCCACACGAAATTACTATTTTCGATTATTATTTGGGTAACACAGTAGAAGACCGTGGAACGTTCGGAGATCGTGATCGTGCGGGTGGTGGAGAATTCATTAAGTTGTTGTGGAATTGGAGGCTCACGTGATAAACGAGTTTTGTTCACGCTTCAAGAGGTAACCCGCGAAATCCCGTTTATACTAGTTGTCTAGATTACATGTGATTTTGATACTGGGATTGCTTCCGCTGCATATAATAATCCATCAATTGGTATCAGAGCCAACTCACGTCTAATTAGATAACTAAGTTTTTCATAAAACAAGAATATCGTGTTTATGTGCCTTTTTGAATTACATGTATATGTGGTTTTCTGAAAAACGGCACTGCTGTTTTGTGAATTAACTGTGTAAAAAATTTGGATTATTCTTGTAATCATGAGATATCTGATTTCTTATTGATATTTTATTGAGATGATCTGGATTTTTTGGGTAAACCCTAGAAAAACACAAAACCTGATTTCGACCGAATTGCCGATATTTTCGGAGGTCAGCGAACTTGACGAACTCAGATTGAGCTGAAATTTGGTGGGTACATCGGAAACGACGTGGTGAGAAAAACTCACTGCCTTGGCAGTGAATCATGGTGTTTTTCGACGTTTTGAGGCCGTTTGGACTGCGTTTTGGACGTTTTGTCTATTTTCTGGAAATTATCTTTTAATAATTTTGATTCGTTTTTAATTCAATGGTGGTGGGGGTGACTCCCCAATGTCTCCATGATTAAATACTGGTGATACAATAGGTTTATACATTGGCTATTAGTAAATATACGTGTTGTTGTATTAAATTCAATAGTAGAGGTGTAGGATTTTATTGACTAGGTCTTACAAGGTATAATTGATATTGTGTCATGATATAATTATTTTGTAAGAAAGTGAAATCCTCTGTTTGATATCCTGGATGACTACTGATTGGAGCGTTTGGCATATTTGTGCATAAGAATTTTCTCAAATTTTAGTTTATGTTTTCATGCCCTACGTGATTACTAGTCTTGGATTTTCGATGAAAAATTTTGTTCTCTGGTTGGAGGTTGTAATTAAGTGAAATATGACGATATTTTGTATGAGTTTTATATTATTGGCATGGCTTTTAAGCTGTGGTCCATAATCTGCCATGAAATAATTTTATGAGCTACNTCTCAATATCTGAATACTGCATATAAAGGTTAAGAACTAGAAGTCCTGAATATGAGCCTGTTTTATTGTAAAACTGCAGCCCCGTTGTATTAATTCGAATAGGCCTGTTAATATTAAGCCAGGGTATTTGCACTACTCATGCTGAGCTTACACAACTCTAACAGTCTGTTGTAATTGATGGCCACTCTAGTGTACCAGTCACGTGCATTGCATTTAACATGCAATTTGATGCTTCCTCCGGTGTGATTTTCACCGTTAGTAACATCTAGGAACGCACCAGTAGGCAAATAAATAAGTATACTTTGTTCTTCCTTGTATAAGTCATTGAATACAATTAAAATAGCCTGAAGTAACTCAGCAGATTTACATTTGTCGATTTGAGGTTCTGATTGGTTTGGCATAGGCCCAGGCCCAGTTTTGACTCCATTCTCGTTTGGGCCTGGACCAAGGCGTTTGATAGACCAGTTGAAAGCGTGCAGACCTGAGTGTATTTTCCCCTCGTTGGGCTTATTTTAGAGCCCAATGGCTGGACTGTGATGCATAATTACCACTTAGCCCAATAATGAATTAAGTAGGACTTTTTCCTCCATTACTAGAGACAAGTAAATAGAGAACCATAGTTGTTTTAGGTTTGCCTTTAAATAATAAATGAGATGAGCCTCGCCAAGCAAAATACACAAATTACGAGGCCCTTAATAAATATTTTATTAATCTTTAGACTCCGGGACGAGTCGTTTAGCGAATTTCACGGTTTTCCCCAAAGATGATAACGCGTAGTTGCTGTAGGCGCGTATTTTAATAATATTACTTTCCTAAATTCGGGTGCACATTTATGTGACCCTAATCTAAATCTCAACGGAGTCGAAATGCGTCAAAAGCCACGGGTGCACTGGTGTGACGTGGTTCGAGATACATTTTCACGACGTTGCAATTCTTATTAAAAAGACATAAAATAAAAGCGGTTAAAATAAAAGGCACATAGGTTAGAATATGTTTTAAAATCAGATAAAAGCAAATACAACAGTTGAGCGACCGTGCTAGAACCACAGAACCCGGGAATGCCTAATACCTTCTCCCGGGTTAACAGAATTCCTTACTCGGAGTTCTGGTACGCGGACTGTTAACAGAGTCATAATTTCCTCGGATCGGGATTCAACCGGTGACTTGGGACACCATTAATCTCCCAAGTGGCGACTCTGAATATTAATAATAAATCCCGTTCCGATTGTCCTTTAATTGGAAAAACTCCTTTACACCCTCGCGGGTGTAGGAAAAAGGAGGTATGACACCTGAAATTCGGCAGGATCATCGAAAACGATCATTTAAGAAGAACTCACTGCAATGCAGTGAATCACATCGTATTTTGACGATTCGGGATTGTTTAGATGAGTTTTTTAAAGATTTGGCGGATTAAAATGTGATTGCATACAAAAAGTCATTCTTTCTATCATTTTGTTTGTGTCTAATCTGGAACATGATAACACATATTAATTTGACATGAATTGGTATATGATAAGAATGTATGTCATATTTTTAATTCTTAAAAAATGCTTAAAACGGTAATTTTCCAAATTTGGTCGCAATTTTTGGAGATTCTGATTTTAACGATCTCGCATTGATCTGAAATTTGGTAGGTTTATCAGAAATAGCCCAGTAAACAATACTCACTGCTTTGTAGTGAAAAACATTAATGTTAGCATTTTAAGATTGTTTAAATGGTGTATTGAGCATTTTTTTTAATTATGAAACTTAATCCTCAGAGAAAAGTTCGTGGTTGTGATAAAGTGGTGATAGGAATAAACCCCTATGCTCTCCATTTTTTATTTATAGTGAGATAATAAATTTACGTGTTGACATTAGGTCTTCCTCCATATCGGATAAATTTATTATGAACTCACTGGCTAAAGTTACTAGTTATTGATAACCTGTATTAACTCTCCATCTGAGTTTAAAGGGTTGAATCAATTTTGTAACTAAAATACAATCATGATTAAGTGGTGATAGAAATATATTTCTATGGTCTTCCTCTATTAATTTCAAGTGAGTAATAAATTTACGCTTTGACTTTAGGTCTTCCTCCATATCGGATAAATTTATCGTAAGCTCACTAGGTGAAAAACTAGTAATTGATATCGTATACTTACTCTCCATCTAAGTATACATGTTGGATCAATGGAACTAGAGCTATTAATTATGATGTTCACTTGACTTAAATTAACAGTATACTCTCCATCTGAGTTAGGTCTGTTTTAATTATTGGAGTGAAAAATCTGGCATTACATATGTATGTTGCATGAGTAGTTCTTTTCCCATCGATATTGCTATTCAAGATGCATGACATATATGTGCAGTGTGTTAAAATTTTGTACTAAAAGGTTATATACAATTGACTGAAAATAATAGTATACTCTCCATCTGAGTTGGTTCTATTTATTTTTGGATTGTATAATTCTTGCATTATATAATATACTTTGCATGAATGATTCTTTTCCTATCGAAATTTATTATTCGAGATGCATGTATGTATATAAATATTGAATGCAGTCTGAATTTTAGTATTCAGTATTTTGACTTATTATGATCTAATTAATGTTTTTATCTCAACTCCACAATGACTTTATTTAATTTGTCGTATTACTTGTTAAAATTTTCTTTTAGTGATAAGACATTAATTTAAAGGATGCAATATATGTACTTTTTGTTAGAAGGAATTTAATTTCGGTTTCTGGGCAAAATAAGAGATGGATATTTGTTTTATTTTTCGAATAACTCTTGAGTTATTAAGCTTGATAAACATTTTATCTCTTGTGGTACATGAATGCATGACCTTGTTATTATATATTAATGTCTCTCCTGAACAGAACAATATTAGTCTACCTCATAAGAGAATATGTTCTTCAAAATTGAGTAAAACTTATCTGTGCACTTTTGTCTAAGTCATATTAATCTGGATAGGATTTCAAGTTGGTCAAGGATGGACCTTAAGGTTCATTGAAAGTAGAGGCATACCAACTTGTAGATCCTGTTTGGAAGGTAATTTGACTAAAGGTTGTTTCCCTTCAAAAGGAAATAAAGCTAGTGATAAGCTAGAGAATGAATCCCTTCTGATTTGTATGGTTAAATGAACATACTGGTAAGAACTAGTTTTGAGTATTTTTGTAACGTTCATAAATGATTACTCAAAATGTTAATATATTTATTTGATCCACCGTAAGTCATAGTGAATTAAGTAATTCAGGATTTTAAGACTTGATACGGAGAAGCACCAAGGAAATATATTAAGGTACTGCAATTTGATTGTAGTGGCGAGTACCTCTCTAAAGAGTTCTTTTGTTACTTATCAGAATAAGGGATTACATCTCAATTGACTACACCGTCAACTCCATAATAGAGTGGTGTAGTAAAAAGAAGAGATAAGTCTCTTTTTGAAATGGATAGATTAATGACGTGTTATTCAGATTGCCTTATTTGTTTTTGGAATATTTCCTAGAAATTGCAAATTACATTCTGAATTTAGTTCCTTCTAAGTTAGTACCTGGGACATCTATAGAACAGTAGACTAAATGTAATCTCAGCCTGTGGCATGTTCAGATATAGGATTGTCCTGCATATGTGCTGAAAGGGAAAGCGGATATGTAAGTTGGAACTAAGAATGGATAGGTGCACGTTTATTGAATATCCAAGAAAACGAATGGAGTTTTATTTCATTGTCCTATAGAAAATAAGGCAAATTGACGTTCAAGAACATCAAAACCCACAAGTCGGAATTGACGTTCCATTGCATTTGAGTAGTGGGAGAACGTTAATAGACATAATATGCCTTTATCGAGTGGGAGTGATGTTTGAACAGTGAACACTATAGTAAGAAGTCACTAATATTTCAATGTCGTAAGGTAATGAAGGTAATATTAGTAGTACTTCGTTGTAGTGGGAGAATGCTAAAGAAAATCATAGTTCGGTATACACTCTTGGGATAGTTTCAGTAACAGGATCCCTGAAGAGTTTAATACCAAACTAGATGGTTACGACAAAGCACTACTAGACAAATATTGCATCAGAAATAACTTGGCAAGATTCTTTAACAAAACCTTATTTGGTGAAGATGTTTAATAGTCATGTAAAAGAATGCCTGAGAAAGTTGTAGATGCATGGCTATGAATCTAAGTGGGAGATTGTTGGGGCATATACTATACCATACGTTTAGATATAGTATATTCTGACAATTGTCATGGTTAAAAGTCTAAGTGGGAGATTGTTGGGATATATACTATTAACCATGGATTTGGTTTAGATATAGTATTTATTATGATAATATTGTTCATTCAATTTTAATAAAGTTTTAGTAGATCATATATTAGTCGGTGTCCTTTGCTTATATAGTAGATGATTTAGTGTATAGAGTTTAGCTTATACACGGAAGATTAAATCATTGGTTCTTATAAATATAAAGTTTGAGTTCACAATCTAATGATGGAATTGGACAAACCATCAGGAATGATTGTAGCACAAGATTAAATATAATTTATCTTGATTATGGGAATGGTTTAATTCCAACTTCTTGTGCTAGTACATTTTGTATGTATTGAACGGACCAAGTAGAGATAAGTATTTTATACTGACTTAATAAAATAAACTCTCTAGCCATTAAATGTACTTATACTCTTAATCTTGATATAATTATTATTAGCTATGTATATTATTATTATTTTGATTTATTAAAAGGCGAGATTCTTTCGTGGGTCAATATGCCTGGTAAATTGGATAAAAATAATGTACATTGGCGAAGTAATAGTTAGTTGATGGAATCCATGCCTCGGTTTAGAGATTGATGATACACCTTTATGAAAGCATATAAGTTTTCATGTGTAAACCCGGCCGGTGGATTTTGTATCTGACACATGAAATAAGTTTAGCGAAAGTCTAAAGGAAATAATCAATAAATTAAATCGTCAGTAATTTAATTTAATTGATTAGTATCTGAATCTTAACATGGGGAGTTAAATAAGATTTAATGATTGAATTTCGGAATTGAATAAGGAGTGCAATTACGAATTTTTAGTGGAATAATTCGTAATTAATTATGGTAGATATTAATTTCAAAAATTAGAAATTAATTCCATAATTGGAGCCTTGTTAATTAAATTCTGTGGTCCCTGCTGTGCCTAAATAATAGGAAATAAAGGAATCTTTTTTCTGGTGGAAAGGAAAACATAACAGATTTTGGAAAAGAGTTTTAACCCTTAAAACTTGTGATATAAATACATAAGGTTTTCCACCTAGAGCAAGTAGTCATAGTGGCCGAAATTTTCAGCCCTTTTTCCTAGAAAATTTCGCCCACACAAAATTACTATTTTCGGGTATCATTTGGGTAACACAGTAGAAGACCGTGGAAAGTTCGGAGATCGTGATCGTGCGGGTGGTGGAGAATTCATTAAGTTGTTGTGGAATTGGAGGCTCACGTGATAAACGAGTTTTGTTCACGCTTCAAGAGGTAACCCGCGAAATCCCGTTTATACTAGTTGTCTAGATTACATGTGATTTTGATACTGGGATTGGTTCTGCAGCATATAATAATCCATCAGTCTAATCATTACAAATTTATAAGTAATAATAACTATTTTTCTACAAATAATACCTTATATACCACTACAAGAAAAATACCTTATTGTTTAACTCTTCTTTCCACTAACGAACTGAGCAAGCCATTCCAACCAAATAGTAGCCAATCTTCTATCGTTTTCTGTCGTCAGTTTCGCAATCCACATAGCCCCCTAATAAATAAAACCCTTAAGAACTTTTTTTCACAATGTCATATAACACGTGAGATTTAAAGGTGGAGCTACGCCCACTGACTTTAAGATTAATTATGTTAAAATATTATGGTATAGCCAGTTTTCACACTGGTCAATGAAAAATAGCCAGCGTTTATCAAGTCAATAAAAAATAGCCACTATTTTGCTGTAACAGGGACCGGTCCAGTATAATATACGGGAGTTCTGGTGCATTTGTGTACGAACTCCAGCATATTATGCTGGACCGGTATACTTTGCTAACTCTTGTAAAATTTGCGGGAGACTGGAGCACCAGTGCTCCAAACTCCAGTATATTATACTGGACAATTATACTTGCTGGAACTCTCGTAAAATTTGAGTTACGGGAGTTCCAGCATAGTTATGCTGGAACTCCCGTAAAATTTACGGGAGTTCAAGCATACTTATGCTGGAACTCCCGTAAAATTTGCGGGCGTATTTTTCCGGATTTTGAACAGTATTTTCGCTCAGATTTAAAGTGACTAAATTTCGATGACTTTTGAAACTTGGCTATTTTTCAACGACCAGTGGTAAATCTGGCTATTTTTGAATTTCTCCCAACTAAACTAAACTAATTCTCCAATTTCAAAGTGTAATTGTGGTTATTACAAATATGACATATAATAAGAATTGACATATTGTTGGTCTTAGATTACATTTAGCAACGACAGCCTAAAAAATTGGCATTGTATAGTCAAATACCCTAAAAAAAAATAATTTTCCTATACACTTTTTCATTTTTAACCAGAGGTATCGTGTTCAAGCCCTGGTAAGAAGTGTCTTTGTTAAGGTTGCTTTATCCCCCCAATGTAGGATTTCCCGACGCGAATCTGGATTTATTCAGGCCTCCTGCGTGTACCAGATACCGGATAGGAAATCAAAGAAAAACTTGTGATAGGCATTTTGATATATACATTATTATTATTATTATAATATACATTTATTAGCTACATGATGCCAATAAATAAAAAATAAGTATATTCTAACCAATTAGTAGGCTGAGTTGATACACGACGCCAAATTACCTTTTTTCTTTGATCATCTGGTCATTGCGATAGCGCAAAATTTCCTCAGGCTTCAGCCCAAGAGATAGTGGAACATACTTTGGGTTGATTTCAATAGGCATGTTTAATATATCGGAATAGGAATTTTTTCATACCTATACAAAATTAGAAACTTTATTACCAAAAATATTCATGTTTACATAATTACCCGACCTACCCATGTTTAGTCTACAAAATATATACATTCCACCTTAAAAGACTCTCAATCCATTATTAATGTCTTTAATCAAGAATTTAGTTACACCCTTTTCCTTTTTTCTCTCCTCTCTCCCTTCTTCTCTCCAGATTGAACTTATATTTAGGGATTTAGAGAATCTAATCCCTCAGATATCAACTGATGTGTATAGCTTGAGTTGGAAATTCGAATTCAATTGTGCCTAATCTGCTTTTCATCTTCCAAGAACACCGATCCTGCCTTTACTGGCCAAAGATAGCCAAAGTGATTTCACCATTAGCAAAGAAATGATATAAGTGATTGTTTTGTACATATTAAAAACTTACTCATTGTGTGATTCTGCTACTTTCTTCAACTGTTAACCTTTAAAAAAACTAGCCTAAAGTTCATCTTCTAAAATGCAGCTGATTATCTTCTATCTATCTTTGAGACTAATTTCACAATTTGACTAGTTTGGTATTAAAGGTCACGTCTAAATTTTCTAGCACCCCGTGATATTGTTTCTTGCCTCTTATTTTCCTAAAACATACCCTCAACAACGATTGAATTGGGTCAAACTGTGTGCAACAGTCATTTTTTGTGATGGAAATCATGGCTCTCAGAAGCGTTGCAACATATATCTATAGCATCATGATTCATGAAGGTGTATAAAAAAGCCATCAATGAACAAGTATAATTATATACATAAAAATTATATATTATACAACTTATCTATAACTTTTCTACAATTTTCATACATTATTTCTACCCAATTATATACAACTGCAATATCATACTACTTAAATACAATTTTTATTCAAATTTTATACAATATGTCTTTTGTATATTTTGTATCTGATTTATACATAGTAAAAATAAATTTCATACAACTAATTATATATAATAAAACTTATCTACCACTTATATATAACTTTCATATATTATTTCTACCCAGTTATATACAACTACGATATCATACAACTTAAATACAATTTTTATACAATATTGTTCAACTTTCATACAATATTTAAATAGAATAAAATATATAAACAACATAATACAGTTTTTCTACAATGTTACTACAACTGTACTACAATTTCTGCAGTACAATGTATGTCATGTCGTCTTCTTCTTCTTCTTCTTCTTCTTCTTCTTCTTCTTCTTCTTCTTCTTCTTCTTCTTCTTCTTCTTCTTCTTTTCTTCGAGTTTCAATTTGAAATTCAGCCAAAATCAAGTCTAATCTTCACCAAAACCCTCAAAATTGAGATATAAACTCCAAATCACATTTCCAATTGTTTGCAACAACACCTAATCTAAACAAATAATGGTTTTTAAAAAACACAAATTCGAATTCAAAGCTTCAAAGCTTTTTAATGGCTGTCAATGGTGGAATTGCTAGAGTCAATTACTCAAATGGTCACTCAACTATCTCAACTTATCTCCTAAAGTCACTTTTCTTTCGTTTGTAACAGCAAAGTCATTGAACTATACCTATTGCACTCAGAAGGTCACTCAACTAGATTTTCAAAATTTTGGGTTGCCAAATACCTATTTTACCCTCTAAATTATAAATATTTATCTTCTTTTATTTTTTTAAACTTTTTAATATTATGATTTTCCCTTTTAATTTATATTATTGACTTACCTACAGAATATATAAATATTATTTATAAATTAAAAAAATAAAAAGTATTTAAGCATCTATAATGCTGGAATAACAAAATAATGAGCATAGTAAAAGAATTAATTAGAATAATTTATTTGTAATAATAATTTTAATACAACAAAAATTCAAAAATTTATTTACACAATTCAAAATGAAAGAAAATAAAGGTTGTAAAATATACATTCCATGCACGTAATATAAAAATAATTATTTAAATAAAAGTATTTATATAATATACATTATATATTCTTGAAAATTATGCTCAATTATATATATATATATTCCATGCACGACTTAACATAACATATTTTACCCTATACAGATAGTCCCCCTCCTTTCTGGTGACATAACTTTGTGTCGTCGGAAAGTTGGTAGAAACATAATAATATAATTGAGCATAATTTTCAAGAATATATAATGTATATTATAAAAATACCTTTATTTAGATAATTATTTTTATATTACGTGCATGGAATATGTATTTTACAACCTTTATTTTCTTTCATTCTGAATTGTGTAAATAAATTTTTGAATTTTTGTTGTTAATNGGATTGGGTGTTGTTGCAAATAATTGGGAATATGGTTTGGAGTTTATATCTCAATTTTGAGGGGTTTTGGTGAATATTAGACTTGGTTTTGGCTGAATTTCAGATTGAAACTTGAAGAAGAAGAAGAAGACATGACATACATTATACTAAAATTGTAGAAAAATTATATTCTGTTGTTTATATATTTTTCTTTTATTCATTTAACTATTGTATGAAAGTTGAACAACATTGTATAAAAATTATATTTAAGTTGTATGATATTGTAGTTGTATATAACTGAGTAGAAATAATGTACGAAAATTGTAGATAAGTTGTAGATAAGCTGTATAATCTATAATTAGTTGTATGAAATTTATTTTTACTATGTATAAATCAGATACAAAATATACAAAAGACATATTGTATAAAATTTGTATTTAAGTTGTATGTTATTGTAGTTGTATTTAACTGGGTAGAAATAATGTGTGAAAATTGTAGATAAATTGTATAATATATAATTATTATGTATATATTATACTTTTACATTTTAAAAGTATGCAATTACCATGACTCCATCGCGAGTTTAAAACATTTTGTTACATTTTAGTGCTATACAACACTGTGAAATTAGCTCTGCTGCACACACCTTTATCCACCTTCTTCCTCCGAGAAACATAGTAGCAGAGAAGAATCAATACGGTAACTGCTATCAACTCGGCTTAAAAGCAGATCAATCTATGCAAAAAGCATCTATTTCTTAACAAAATTCTTAAGAAAGTCAACTACTCCATTTTGTTCAACCACTTGTCAACAGGTATAAATTACTTGGAGCCCCAATCTTAACTTGCAAGAATACAAAATTGAAAGGAAATATCGCGGCAGTTACTTTTCCTCCTCTTTGTTCAGAAATTGTTAAGAGATTTGCTTCACGTTTTGTTCTTTTTTTTTGGTTAAAGTAAAATTTTATTCAATCAAAATTGTATATTTACAGCCACTAGTTCCATTTGGACTCAAGAACTAGTCATCTCTATATCCTTCTATCTAATAGTGTTAACTATGCAATTACATTCATTGACTATATACTCTTAGATAGGAAAACTGTTTAAGCTATCTAGTATCTTCTTCCATTTGCTATAACATTGTCCTCTGATGTGCAGTTGGAGGCTAATTTCTTTAAGTCTCTGATGACTCTCTCTCTTTTCATTTTGAAATCTTCTAGCATTCCTTTCAATCCAGACATGGTATACTGTTGCAGCAAACAACCATGCTAGAACTTGGCTTTTAGCTTTGCTTCCTCTGCATCTCTTTGTCATCCAGCTTACCTCCTCACTCCATGTTTTAGGAGCTCTATTTTCATTCATCCACTTCAATAGAGAACACCAGATATCTCTTGCATATTTACACTCAAAGAATAAATGAGCTAGTGTTTCTGTAGTTCCTGTAGAGCACAACACACATTCTTTTGGTACATGTATTCCCCATCTCTCTAGTCTGTCCACAGTTGCAAGCCTTTGTTTTATGGCTAGCCATAACATGAATTGATGCCTAGGAATTTGCCTTGCCTCCATAGTCAGATTTTTCCATTGAACTTTTGGATACTGTGGCTGAAAGGATAGATAGGCTGCCTTGATGCTGAATTTATCACCCTTGCTACATTTTTCCAGTTCCACCTTGTAGTTCCTGTTTCCAAACCATTTCCTTGCATCAAGTATTTTCCTCACAAGCCAGCAAGCCTGTGTAGGTGTTTTCATGGACTCTATCTCCTTGTTCTTTATGTAATAACCATGTATCCATTGCACCCATAGTGATTCCTTCCTTGTAGAAACTGCCCATAGGAGTTTGCATATGGCTGCCCTGTTCCACAAAGTATAGTCTATCAACTTTAGGCCCCCAGATGATCTTGGCATACACAATGATTCCCAGGAGACTAGAGCTTTTCTTGATGCTTCACAACTTCCAGTCCATAGAAAGGTTCTGCATACACTTGTGATGAGTTGAACAACCTTCTTGGGTAATACAAAAATCTGAGCCCAGTATGTTTGCATCTCGAAGAGGATACTTTTGATCAGCTGCACCCTTCCACTATAGGATAGAAATTTAGTAGTCCAGCATCTGATTCTTGATATCATCTTCTCAACAATTGGCATACACTGTTGTACAGTAATCTTCTTTGAAGAAAGTGGAACCCCCAGGTATTTAAATGGCAATTCTCCTGGTGCAAACTGCATCTCGTTTAGAATCTGCTGCTTTAGTTCCTGAGGAATTCCAGCAGTGTACAGAGAACTCTTATCCAAATTTGCTTTCAGCCCAGACACATCAGAGAAATGATTAAAAGCTTGGAGCATTAGTCTAATTGAAATTACATCAGCCCTGCAGCACATGAGTAGATCATCAGCAAAACATATATGTACCAACTTCATCTCGCTACATCTAGGATGATAATTGAAATCAGGATTGTGTTGTAACTGTTTGAGGGATCTGTTTAGGTACTCCATACTCAGCACAAACAAGTATGGGGACATGGGGTCACCGTGTCTCAATCCCTTCCTTGCTTCAAATTTTGGAGTCATTCCTCCATTTATCAAAATAGTATAGCTTACAGTAGATACACATTCCATAATCCACCCTACAAATTTCCCAGGAAACCCAAACTCTAGTAGAACAGTTCTAAGGAAGTCCCATTCAACTGAGTCATAGGCTTTTCTGATGTCCACCTTTACCATGCATCTAGGAGAGACTCCTTTCTGCGTATACCCTTTCACTAGCTCATGTGCAATGATTACATTATCTAAGATACTCCTTCCTGCTATAAATGCTGACTGTGACTGTCCAACAATTATATCTGCTACTAGTTTAAGTCTATCAGTCAGGATTCTTGCTATCAATTTGTACAAGGTTGTACAGCAAGCTATGGGTCTGTACTCCCTCACATAAGTAGGATTAGCTACCTTTGGTACTAGAGTGGGTGTGGTGCAATTTGCTTCCTTTAACATTTTCCCAATTTCAAAGAACTGGATGACAGCCTTACTCACTTCCTCTCCTATAGCATACCAAAATTCTTTGAAGAACTCTGCATTGAACCCATCCACCCCTGGAGCCTTGTCATTTGGTAGCTCTTTTAATGCCTTTAGAACATCCTCTCTTGTGACTGGCTGAATTAGTAGCAATTGTTGGTCTCTTTGCAGACAAGGGCCATCTTTAGCTGTGTAAGTATCTATACATGGTAGTTCATATGCTCTGTTCCCCATCAAACCTTGGTAGAACCTTATGAATTCCTGTTGCACCTGCTTTGGGTCTGTTAGCTGCATTCCCTGTTCATTATAAACAGTAGCTATGTTATTCCTAGCCTGTCTTGCTTTGAGTTGGGCATGAAAAAACTTGGAATTTGAATCTCCATGTTTGATCCATACAGCTCTAGATTTTTGTCTAAGAACTCTTTCTTGAATAGTAGCCCATTTCTCTAGCTCCAGTAGGATCTCTTTCTCTTCTGTGATCAATTGAGTGCTGTACAGGTCAGTTGCCAAGGCATCTTGTACTCCTTTCAGTTTTACTTGCATTTCCTCCAGCTTCAGTTGCCAAGGCATCAAAGTTATTAAGGCTTGCCGAGAATGAGATCTAGATGGGTAAATTCAGTCCGTGGGGATGCGTGGTCCTATTTTCTTAGCGTGCATTAAAAATTTTCAAAGAACAAAATGTTTAACCTAAAATCTGATTACAACGTCAAATAATTGAACTTATAAGATTAGGCATTAAATAATCTATATAGACCAAGGTAATTGAACCTTTGTTGATACGATTACAATGAGAAAATTATGTGAGTACTGTAACGACCACATCAGTTGTTTTGAGCATTTACACTTTGCTCGGTTGCTTGAGGGCATGAGTAGCTCCGTATGATGTATTATGACTTATGTGAATCGTCGGTTTTGGTTTTCAGGTTATTCGAAATAGATTTGAAAGAATGATTCTCAGCTTGAAGCATTAAAATTGAAAAGTTTGACCAAGTTTGACTTTTTAGAATTTGACCTCGGATTGGATTTCTGATGGTTCCGTTAGCTCCATTGGGTGATTTTGGACTTAGGAGCGCGTCCGGATTGTGATTTGGAGGTCCGTAGTAGAATTTGGCTTGAAACGGCGAAAGTTAGAATTTTGGAAAGTTTGACAGGGAGTGGACTTATTGATATCGGGGTCGGATTTCGATTCCGGAAGCGGGAGCAGGTCCGTAATGTCAAATGTGACTTGTGTGCAAAATTTAAGGTCAATCGGACATGATTTGATAGGTTTCGACATCAGTTGTGGAAGTTGAAGTTTCAACGTTCAATGATTTCGAAATAAGGTGTGATTCGTCGTTTCGATGTTGTTATTTGTAATATGAGGCCTCAAGTAGGTCCATGTTATGTTATTGGACTTGTTGGTATGTTTGTGTCACGACCCCGGTTCGTCCTCCGTGAACCATCGTGACGGCACCTAGTCTCTACGACTAGGTAAACCTAAATTGCATAAAAGAAATCAAAAATTTGCGGAAGTAAAACAATTTAAAACAGAAGTAAGAAATAACCAGTGTGTAAATAAGCCGCTCGGCAAACACCACTCTCAAAACCAACACATAAATCTAAGACCCGAAAACCCATGAATCACAAGCTAAGAAGTACTACACAGCTCTAACTCCAGAATGTCTAACAAGAACTGATAATACAGAAGGGCTAATACTAAACAACGAGAATAGAAAGAGACTCCTCGGTCTGCGGATGCGGCAGATATACCTTGAAGTCTCTACAGATGCGCCTCGCCTCAAGTATGATAAGACTGAGCGAAAGTACCTGGATCTGCACATGAAAAACATGCGCAGAAGGGGCATGAGTACACCACAGCGGTACTCAGTAAGTGCCAAGCCTAACCTCGATCGGGTAGTGTCGAGGAAGGTCAGGGCCCTACTGAGGTTAAATAAAATATAAGGGATTAACAGTGTGAAATAAACAGCGTAAATAAGTAACACAAGATATAAAGGACAACAACAACTATCACAGAGGCAAGTAAAACACAGTAAGAGAACACAACTCAGCTCCAAGATAACAACCGGGGATCTCCCAGGACACCGTCCTGTAGTCCCCAAATATAAATATCATATTCAGTGAATCTCCCGGGTGCAGTTCCGTAGTCCAACTCATAAATGTGTAGGGGGATCTCCCGGAATGCAATTCCGTAGTCCCAAAGTAAACATACAGGGGAGCTCCCGGGATACCGTCCCGTAGTCCCAAAGAAAAAGTGCAGGGGGGGATCTCTCGGAATACCGTTCCGTAGTCCCAAAGTAAACATGCAGGGGAGCTCCCGGGATACCGTCCCGTAGTCCCAAAATAAAAGTGCAGGGAGATCTCCCGGAATACCGTTCCGTAGTCCAAAGTAAACACGCAGCAACAACAAGAATTCAATCCAATCAATTTCATATGAAAGTGAAGCAGGTAATCCTAGCCTAGCATGGTGCACGGAATACAATTAAGGAAGTTAAGGCAAATAGAGCAATTTAGACAAGTAGGCATGCTTCTCTAGGCTACATCAGGTTTAATTTCCAAACAGTGTAAGTAAGAAAAGGAAGAACACAATTTAAGGCTATTTTTAATGAAAAACCGGATTTCCAACAATTAGTACAAGTATGCGCTCCTCACCTCAAGTATGAGGCATTTCAATTACCACAATATCAATCCTAAGGAGAAAAGGTCCCCCACACAAGGTTAGACAAGCCACTTACCTCGAACCGGCTCAAAATCAACCCGAGATCACGTTCTTGCCACGAGTATTCGACTCCAAATGGCCCCAGTCTATTCAATTCAATTTCATAATGTAAATAACACATCAAGTAACTGATTCTATAATTAAATTCTAAGCTAATACGCGAAATTAGGTAAAATAACCAAAACGCCCCTCAGGCCCACATCTCGGAATCGGATAAAATTTATATTTTCAGAAACCTCGTACTCTCACAAGTTTATACATACCAAGAACATTGAAATCGGAGTCCAAATGACCCCTCAAATCCTCATTTAAAGGCCTCTTAAACTCAAGCCCTAATTACCCCCTTTTTCCCAAATTTCTCATCACTAATTAGGTCTTTAATCACATAAAAACGAGTTATGAAGTCAAGGACGTTACCCCCAAGTGATTCCCCTTTGTTTTCCTCGAAAATCTCTCTCAAAAGCTTCAAACCCGGATGAAAATGGTGAAAGAATGGCTCAATTTCGCGAAGGCAACTATTTATATGTTCTACCCAGCTAATTCCGCATTTGCGGGCCCTAGGACTGCATCTGCGGTCCCGCTTTTTGCGGAGACTTAGTCGCATCTGCGACTTTCATTAATTGGCCAGAAACCGCATCTGCGGTTGGTTTTCCGCAGATGCGCCAGTGCTTCTGCGGAACCTGAAGGAAAGCCCAAAAATCCGCTTCTGCGGTGTAATAGCCGTTTCTGCGGCTCCGCACCTGCGGAACCCAAACTGCAGGTGCGGTTATGGCAGATACCAGCAATAAAAATCTTCCTAAGTCCACATTCAACTTCCGTTAGGCACCCGAAACTCACCCGAGGCCTCCGGGACCTTAACCAAAAGCACAAACATATCCTAATACCTTATTCAAACTTGTTCCAACATCAAAACACTTCAAACAACATCAAATCAACCAAAACACCTCGGATTCAAGCCTAAGTTTCTAAAATCTTTCGGATTCCGCTTTTGATCAAAAACCTGACCAAACCACTTCCGAATGGCCTAAAATTTTGTACACACATCCCAAATGACATGACGGAACCACTGCAACTCTCGGAATTCCATTCCGACTCTCGGATCAAAATCTCACTATCAAATCGGAACATAAAAAAATTCAACTTTCGGCATTTCAAGCCTAAATTAGCTACGGACTTCCAAAATACAATCCGACCACGCCCCTAAACCCGAAATCACCAAACGGAGCTAATGAAACCATCGGATTTCCATTCCGAGGCCGTCTTCATGCTGTTCCGACTATGGTCAAATTTTCAAGACTTAAGCTCTCATTTGGGAACTAAGTGTCCCAAAACTCTCCGAAACTCAATACCGAACATCCCGACAAATCAAAATAGCAGAAACAAACCTGGGGAAAACAGTTAATAGGGGATCGGGGCGTAAATTTTTAAGACGAGCGGCCGGGTCTTCACATCCTCCTACACTTAAACATTCGTTCGTCCTCGAACGAGCATAGAGACCTACCTGAAGTGAAGCTGCTCATGGCCCCAAACTGCTGAGCGACGCGCTAGAGCTCAAAACGATCGGTCGGGTCGTTACATCCTCTCTCACTTAAACATACGTTCGTCCTCGAACGTGCTAAGAACCGTGTCGGGGGTTGTCCGAAATCACTGCTTAACACCTCGAGCACCTACCCATGCTACCACAACTCAGCTGGGTGCCCTAGCTCGATCAATCTGAAGATATCGCTTTTTCACTTAAGCAAATAAGCCTTATAGCCCAATTCCTACATCCAGAATTCTCTGCCAGGCCTGTTCAAACATATGACGCTCACCGTATCAATAACCACTCGTGGTACCAAAACATGACTGTATACCTTAGCTGACCTCACACCTTGCACCACTTTACTCACAGGACCACAATAACATTCTCTGATCAAATTAGTCGAAATTCCACGAATCTGATGCTCCCATTGCACCTCATGACCTACATAGGTCTTGCTCCAACTCTTACAATACCGCCAAGACGGAAGAGGTGTGTAGAAATTCATACCCAACTGCCGAATCAACAAATCATTGGGCCTATGCTCCTGTTAAGAACCATCACCTCATTCTGAACCAAAAAATGGTCTTAGCTCCTTAATATACTTCATATAATCAGTTTGCACTGATCCTAAATCCAATGATCTCGTCTCACCCAGTACGAACCGGTCAGGCAATAAGCCACCCTGGACATGATCAAAAGTCTCATATGATGCCACAATGTGCCAATAGGCTATGAACTCGAATGCGACAAAAGGAGAACGAACTCTAGAAGGAACTACTCAACTCACGCACTAATATGAACTTTCCTTAGAAAATAGGAAGCAAGGCATACAAAAATAGCATATAGAAAACTGTACTCAATATCACACTGTTGCGGCGTGCAACCCGATCCAAATAACATACCCTTGGCAGCGTTCCACCCGATCCAAATAACATACCCATGGCGGCGTGCCACCCGAGCCACACATAGAATTCACATAAGGAGATATACATCGAGCTAAACTGCTCATTATAACAAAATTCAGAATATCGGTAACAAGCACTCTAAGTGCATAATACCATCCCTGGGGAGACATATAGTGCCATAGGCACAAAACTCAAACACAACTGAGGTGCGATATACGATCTGAATCTCGAGAGCCATCCTGCTCATATAACATCATCTCTATGCGGAACCTCAACACATAAGAAATTCATCAAGCCGTCTCACAACTCATACGGCGCAATATATCATTACATGAAAGAGCTGACGACGAAATAGTACCCCAACTACTTGTCCAAAAGAGTGCATTGCTGAAATGAACACATCTGGCCTGATATAGAGCCCATATTCACATTTAGACCCATCCACAGACCTCAAGCTGATTCTGATCACACTGAACTAGGCTAATAACCTTTCGAAGGTCCATAATAACTCCCTTTTTCTCATAATACACGAGAGCTACCATCATAACCTGGGAAAATCCTCCACGGTCCACAACCCAATAAGTCGAGTGCCCTCCAAGCATAAATTCTCAAATTAATGATACCACCGTCTTCATACTTGGTTTAAATCTTAAATTAACCAAGTGAATACATGCCACACTTATAAANGACAATGTTGAACCGTCATTCATAACTTTGTTTGATCTCTTGGAACTCAGCTCTTGGGATCTCCAGTCTGCTAGGTAGAGTTACCGCCATGATGACTTGTCC
>NW_017675999.1:0-17706 GCF_001879085.1 Nicotiana attenuata | reverse complement strand
TTGTTGAGAGCCACCCGCTCTGACTTGGCCCCGAATATAACCAACTCCATGAATCTTCTAGCACATGAATACCCTCTCGACGAAGCACCCGACAAAATCACTTCCCTTGAAACCCGCCTCTATACGAGGCATAAATCCTGAATCCAAGCTCACTCTCTAGCTTCACAAGTCCATTCACCCCTCGTGGACATCAATAAAACATGCAGCAACATCCTTCCAATTCAAAGTTACGTCGTATCCTTCTTCATTTCAAGTAGCTCCTTTCCGTTATATCAAATCTCCTGCCGCATAATAGCCCAATACTTCAAATTAAATCCGTAGACCCCAATCGTCAATCACTAAAATTCCCAAGTCGTTCCAAACTCTCCTTAAGGTGCATAGTCATCCTAGCACAAAGCCCATATGCAAATCCGCCACTCTCCCACTTTGGCGGAACTCACCCCTCTAATCGACCACTCGACCTTTGCTTCTTACACCTGGCCTTCTAGAAATTTTAACCACCGCCTGACACTCCCCACATGTCTTTCCTCATCCTTTGCTGCTCAGTTGTTGCCTTAATAAAATCTATCTTCGTAGCACTTGAACCCGCAATTCGCTACTAACTTTAAACCTTTCCGGAGATCATCTTTCTCGAGCCGTCCACATTAGAAACACCAATTCAATCCTGTACCACCGCACTCCGCGATATCCAATAGTCTTTTCTCCAATATTACTCCACAATATCCTACCCCAAGGGCGAATTGCAGAAGACCATAACACCAGCGAACATAACACATACAATCGAGGACGTCGACACTACATCGCAGATAAAAATTCCGCCATTCTCGAAATTACCAAGTCTCGTTACTCCATCACCCCAAATCTGGACATTCATAGGCCCATTGCTTTTCCTCCGCTGGAAGTGAAACATCATATTTCTGAATCGTGCACTGAGTAGATCTCCTTTCAACTCATTCACCGCCCCAACACATAGGCAAGTCTCCTACCATCAAGTCAATACTGTGCGATAACCAATCGCGAGCATCATAGCAACCTGTGCATAGCCTCCAAGCATCTTAGGAGCACAAATATCAAGCCGAAACGATAGAAAAATCCCTCAGCAAGGCGACGACAATAGCTCACCCAACTATACCGGGAGAAACATCCCGCACCACATCTGTAGTAACATTACAATTCTTCAATTCTCGATTTATAACAAGCGGTTCGCGTCGCGTAAGATTGAGTGGGAAGGAAACAAGGGCATAAGCCTAAAGGAATCAAGTCGCATGATGAGGAAATCAAGAAGTAGAATTTTCCTAACAGTTACATATCCTCTCGTAGATAAGTACAGACGTCTCCGTACTGATCAGCGAGACTCTAATAAACTGGCTTGTGATCCATGACTCCTATGAACCTAGAGCTCTGATACCAACTTGTCACGACCCCGGTTCGCCCTCCGTGAACCATCGTGACGGCACCTAGTCTCTACGACTATGTAAGCATAAATTGCGAAAAAGAAACCAAAAATTTGCGGAAGTAAAACAACTTAAAACAGAAATAAGAAATAACCAGTTTGTAAATGTGCCGCTCGGCAAACACCATATTTAACTCTCAAAACCAACACATAAATGCAAGACCCGGAAACCCATGAATCACAAGCTAAGAAGTACTACACATCTCTAACTCCAGAATGTCTAACAAGAACTGATAATACAGAAGAGCTAATACTAAACAGCGAGAACAGAAAGAGACTCCCCGGTCTGCGGACGCGGCAGATATACCTTAAGATCTCTATAGAAGCGCCTTGCCTCAAGGATGATAAGACTGAGCGAAAGTACCTGGATCTGCACATGAAAAACATGCACAGAAGGGGCATGAGTACACCACAGCGGTACTCAGTAAGTGCCAAGCCTAACCTCGGTCGGGTAGTGTCGAGGAAGGTCAGGGCCCTACTGAGGTTAAATAAAATATAAGGGATTAACAGTGTGAAATAAACAGTGTAAATAAGTAACACAAGATATAAAGGACAACAACAACTATCACAGAGGCAAGTAAAACACAGTAAGAGAACACAACTCAGCTCCAAGATAACAACCAGGGATCCCCCAGGATACCGTCCTGTAGTCCCCAAATATAAATATCATATCCAGTGGATCTCCCGGGTGCAGTCCCGTAGTCCAACTCATAAATGTGTAGGGAGATCTCCCGGAATGCAATTCCGTAGTCCCAAAGTAAACATACAGGGGAGCTCCCGGGATACCGTCCCGTAGTCCCAAAGAAAAAGTGCAGGGGGGGATCTCCCGGAATACCTTTCCGTAGTCCCAAAGTAAACATGCAGGGGAGCTCCCGGGATAGCGTCTCGTAGTCCCAAAGTAAAAGTGCAGGGGGATCTCCTGGAATACCGTTCCATAGTCCCAAAGTAAACACGCAGCAACAACAAGAATTCAATCCAATCAATTTTATATCAAAGTGAAGCAGGTAATCCTAGCCTAGCATGGTGCACGGAATACAATTAAGGCAGTTAAGGAAAATAGAGCAATTTAGACAAGTAGACATGTTTTTCTAGGCTACAACAGGTTTAATTTCCAAATAGTGTAAGTAAGAAAAGGAAGAACACAATTTAAGGCTATTTTAAATGAAAAACCGGATTTCCAACAATTAGCACAAGTACGCGCTCGTCACCTCACGTACGAGGCATTTCAATTACAACAATATCAATCCTAAGGGGAAAAGGTCCCCCACACAAGGTTAGATAAGCCACTTACCTCGAACCGGCTCAAAATCAACCCGAGATCACGTTCTTACCATGAGTATTCGACTACAAATGGCCCCAATCTATTCAATTCAATTTCATAATGTAAATAACACCTCAAGTAATTGATTCTATAATTAAATTCTAAGCTAATACGCGAAATTAGGTAAAATGACCAAAATGCCCCTCAGGCCCACATCTCGTAATCGGATAAAATTTACATTTTCAGAAACCTCGTACTTTCACGAGTTCATACCTACCAAGAACACTGAAATCGGAGTCCAAATGACCCCTCAAATCCTCATTTAAAGGCCTCTTAAACTCAAGCCCTAATTACCCCCTTTTTCCCTAATTTCTCATCACTAATTAGGTCTTTAATCACATAAAAACGAGTTATGAAGTCAAGGACGTTACCTCCAAGTGATTCCCCCTTTTTTTTCCTCAAAAATCTCTCCCAAAAGCTTCAAACCTGGATGAAAATGGTGAATGAATGGCTCAATTTCGCGAAGGCAACTATTTATATGTTCTGCCCAGCTAATTCCGCATTTGCGGCCCTAGGTCCGTATCTGCGGTCCCGCTTCTGCGGAGACTTAGTCGCATCTGCGACTTTCATTAATTGGCCAGAAACCGCATATGCGGTTGGTTTTCCGCAGATGTGCCAGCGCTTCTGCGGTATCCCTTCCGCATCTGCGGAACCTGAAGGAAAGCCCAAAAATTCGCTTCTGCGGTGTAATAGCCGCTTCTGCGAACCCAAACCGCAGGTGCGGTTATGACAGATACCAGCAATAAAAATCTTCCGAAGTCCACATTCAACTTCCGTTAGGCACCCGAAACTCACCCGAGGCCTCCGGGACCTCAACCAAAAGCACAAACATATCCTAATACCTTATTCAAACTTGTTCCAATCATCAAAACACTTCAAACAACATCAAATCAACCAAAACACCTCGGATTCAATCCTAAGTTTCTAAAATCTTCCGGATTCCGCTTTTGATCAAAAACCCGACCAAACCACTTCTGAATGACCTGAAATTTTGCGCACACATCCCAAATGACATGACAGAACCACTGCAACTCTCGGAATTCCATTCCGACTCTCGGATCAAAATCTCACTATCGAATCGGAACTTTAAAAAATTCAACTTTCGGCATTTCAAGCCTAAATTAGCTACGGACTTCCAAAACACAATCCGACCACGCCCCTAAGCCCGAGATCATCCAAGGGAGCTAGTGGAACCATCGGATTTCCATTCCGAGGTCGTCTTCACGCTGTTCCGACTATGGTCAAATTTCCAAGACATAAGCTCTTTTGGGAACTGAGTGTCCCAAAACTCTCCGAAACTCAATACCGAACATCCCGGCAAATCAAAATAGCAGAAATAAACCTGGGGAAAACAGTTAATAGGGGATCAGGGCGTAAATTCTTAAGACGACCGGCCGGGTCGTCACATCCTCCTGCACTTAAACATTTGTTCGTCCTCGAACGAGCATAGAGACATACCTGAAGTGAAGCTGCTCATGGCCCCAAACTGCTGAGCGACGTGCTAGAGCTCAAAACGATCGGTCGGGTCATTACAGTTTTGACATGGTCCCGTGGGCTCGGGCGTGTTTCAGATTGATTTCGGGCTATTTTTCCTTCATTTTGCATTGTCGTGTTTTGCTGGTTTTCTGGTGTTTCAGCTGTGCTTCGCGATCGCGGATGGAGCATCGCGTTCGCGAAGGGTAATTTGGCCAGTGCAGAGGTTTTTTCCTCGCGTTCGCGCTTTGTTGGTCGCGTTCGCGATGGATTGATGCTGTGTTCTTCGCGTTTGCGTATGAGGGACTGCGTTCGTGTAGAGTTGATCTGGGAGCTGGAGCAGGGGGACCTTTCTTCATCGCGTTTGCGAGGCTTGTGCCGCATTCACGTAGTTATGTCTCCAGTGTGTATCGGTTCGCGAGGCTTGTGCCGCGAACACGTAGAGAATTTTTTGGAGCTTATATTTTTGTTCACGCGAACGCGATGGTTATCCCGCATTCGAGGAAGAGGAGGCCTGGGCAGACTATTAAGTACTCTATTTCGAGGGTTTCAGTCATTTTTGCATTTTAGGAGCTATGGAGCTCGGATTGAGGCGATTATTGAAGTAATTTTCACCATGTGAATTGGGGTAAGTGTTCTCTACTTGGTTTTTGTAATATTCCATGAATCTATCTTCGATTTTAGCTTTTGGTTGATGAATTGGAAGAGGAAATTGGGCGTTTTGGCCAAAAGTTTCATAATATGAATTTTTGAGTTTTAAATACCGATTTGGAGTCGGATTTGAGTGAAACTACTATGGTTGGACTCGTAATTGAATGGGTTGGCGGATTTTGTGAGTCTTGTCGTGTTCCGAGGCTAGGCCCGGGTGTGATTTTTGGCCGAATTTGGGATTTAACTTAGGATTTGATCCTTATCATTTGCAATTGCTTCCTTGGGCTTTATCTGATGTATTTGAGTTGTTTTTGGCTAGTGTTGAGCCGTTCGGAAGTCGCTATGCGCATGATGGCATTCTTGGAGCATCGGTTGGCTTGCTCGGTGTTGGAATTAGCTTGTTTAAGATAAGTAACTCTTCTAAACTTAGTGAGTTGTGACTCTGTTGTTTCCAGAGCACTTAATAGTGGCCCTATTTTATTGATATCTGTATTTTCACCATGTGATAAAATAAATGAGCCGTACATCATACTAGATATCATGCTTAGGCTTTATGTTGGTATTGTTGGGACCCATAGTGGTCGTTTCTTGCTATCATCTCATTGAATTCATTGATATTTCGTACTCGGTCATATTCATGCATTCCTATCATATCTCAGTCTCAGTTGTTACGTATGGATACATCATATCATTGTTCCGGGTCAGTTTTCATGACATTGTGAGCTCGTGGGCGAGACTGGAGAAATTGATGACTGAGTGAGGCCGAGAGCCTGATTATGAGTGACATTTATGGGATCGAGCTGCACGCCGCAGCGGCTATATTGATGATTATGATAGTGCTTGGGCTGTAGGAGCCCCTCCGGATTTTGTAACACACCCCTAGTTAGCGTGGATGATATTATATTGAGGGATGGATCTTGTCCGAAGCATTTATGTACCTGGAGATGGATCTTCTCCATGGGGCCGGATTGGCCTTCCTCGGTACTGAGTGATTGATGGTTAGTGATGTATATATTTCGGGATGGATCTTCCCTGGGCCAAATGGGCCATATACAGTACCGAGTGGTTGAGCGTGATGAGTGGATAGTGTGAGACAGTGAGATTGAGTACTCTGAGAGTGTGAGTACATGATTCATCTCTGAGATACATGGCGTTGGCATGCATACATGACATACAGGCATAGAGATACATTTTTCCTCATGCTGTACGGTATCACGTCATTCATGACTTTTACACCCATTGATATGTTGCATAGAGAGGTATTTCACACTTGTTATCTAGAAAGAAATGAAACATCTTATGTACTGTGAAAAGGATTTTTTTAGAAAAATTACAGTTTTTAAAATATCTCATATTTCATGACATTTTCGGTAAAGAATTTGGGTTTTTCACTGATATTCTTGAAAGGCGGGCTATTTCTTAAAAAATATGAAAAGACTGAGCATTCTATCTCTGAGCTGCTTCTTTACATACTTGCTTTGCACTGCTATGAACTACTATGAACTGCTATTGGTTATTGGTGTTGGACCCGACCTATGTTCCAGCTCATCACCGCTTTCAACCTGAGGTTAGGTTTGTTACTTTTTGAGTACATGGGGTCGGTTTGTACTCATACTACACCTCCTACACATTGCGTGTAGATCCCAGATGACGATGTTGCTGCGTTCGATGATTATTGGATTTGGAGGCGTACCTGTGTTCCTGCTGTAGCTGCCTCTTGTTCACGGTAGCCTTGGACTACAAAATTCTATTTATGTACTTTTCAAACAGAGGATGTATTTTCTTCATATCAACGTTGTAAATTATATTCTTAGAAGCTCATGATTTGTACTACCAGTCCTTGCGAGGTGTAATAAATCCAAATAATTTATTTTGTTTAACTGACTTATTAGCAATGTCGAAATAGAATTAGTAGGTAGTTGGCTTACCTTGCGGGTTGGGTTAGGTGCCATCACGACTAGTGGATTTTGGGTCGTGTCAGATTGGTATTAGAGCTCTAGGTTCATAGGTTCTACAAGTTATGAGCAAGTGTCTAGTAGAGTCTTGCGGATCGGTATGATGACCTCCATACCTATCTTCGAGAGGCTACAAAACATTTAGGATATACATCCCATCTTTCTTTCCTCGTGCGGTATTGATTCCGCTTGAAGCGTAACTCTTTGAATTCCTTTCACGCATTCGTATGCGTATATGAGCGTTCGGTATCAGCTGTGCATCAACGCCTTGTGATTCCATGGAAGAGGTACGAGATGTGATTTTGGTATGCTGATAATGGGCTAGTCTGGAGGACTTGAGTCCGGGTTTTGACTGTAGTTTGAGCACAGAGGTGTTGACTATGTGAGCACGTGCTTTTGGACTTATATGTCCGATATTATCCCTATTAGTGGAATTTATGGCTGGATGGCTACGTGATGAGTATGATGTGACTGCGAGATGTGTTCATATGATTTGAATGTGATGAGAAGGGTCTGCTTGAGGTGTAGAGAGAACTATTTGATGCTTGATTTCCATCTTGATTTGATGTATAGCCCCGAGCTATGGGTGTTTTGAAGGATCTTTTCATGTTGTTTTGTTGAGGAGTGAAGTAGATTTCATGTCGTGATATGAGTTCAGACTCAGAAAGATTTAAGTGATTGCGTAATGTTTATGACTGTGGAAGGGTATAGGGAGAGGTCAGCTTATGGCAAAGCAGGTGGGTTATCTCCTGCAGGGTGTCCTGAGGTTTGTGTGATCCCTATGTTGTTTGTTGGGAGTTCTCTTTTGCCAGTGAAATATATGTGTTGAAATTTGAGTTTGGATCGCTTATGAGAGTGGGCTTGACTGTTACAAAGGTGAATGCGAGATTTGCAGATGATTTGAAATACTAGGTGGTTTCTGTTGCATGAGCTTATGAAGGATTTCGTTAAATCTCACTATGGTATTATGGCGGTAATAGAGTATGGGCATTATAAGTTTTTCTGTGTTTTGATCTATGGCTTTGAGCCAAGCGGGGTAGTCTGCTATTGATAAGTTGATTGCACGGTTGTGTGTTGTATTGGTTTCAGTTTGAGGTATACTAGTGAATCAGTTATGGCGTACAGAGGTTGAGATCGAGGATGACTCGAGTAAAGGAATTTCTTGATACGGGTTGTGTTATGCATTGGGAGTGTATGTGAAATATTGGATGATTGAGTTGTAAAGGAGGTAGCGTGCATAGAGTAGGGATTCACTTGGTTGCTTAGAAGTGTGGGTTACTTCCCTAGGTGTTGTTGTGCTAATGGTGCACAGGTCGTTCGATTCGTTTGATCAGTTTAATTGAGACCTGAGTAGAGTGGATGACTCTCGAGAATGGTTCTAATGGATTTGAGATTTATATGTAACAATTGGGGATCTTCAAGATGTGTATTTGGCTAGCAACTGAGGTTAACATTGGATGGTGTCAAGACTTGTGGTATTTTTATGTTATTATGGATTCTACATGTCTGTATCAGGAAGGTGGAGGTAATGGCTTTAGATTCATAGGAAGTCTCGTGTGGTGAGTCTGGGTTGAGGATTGTGGTATTATGGCGAGGAGGAGTATCAATTTGAAGGTAATTCAAAAGGAATTCGGAGGAATAGGACAGCTTGGTAGTAGGTTGGATCGGCATGGTAATGGATACGATCGACTCTTTGGTGCTTATGATGTGGTGGGTTTCTACATGCGTTTCGTGGCAATGCTCTTGGGTTTTTGCTGACTTGCGTGGCTTGGTTGAGTTAGAGAGATTTAGTTTTGATGGCTTAATTATGTGCAAATGGGTTTTGAAGAGATCTCAATAGTTTCTATCACAGTTCGAGGAGCATATTTCCTATTGGCGTGAGGAGCATGTGATGTATAGTGATTTTCTCCGGATGAAATCGATTAGAAAGTTCTTGGCTAATTGAGTATGTAGTTGCTTGTGACTCGGGGGGATTATGAAGTTCTCGTAATTTTCATATGATGGCATGGTATATGCGGTGAGTTGTGTAGGATTGAGATTTGCATGTGTAAGGTCGCAGTTCAGTTGTGAAGGGAAGGTCATTAGTCCTTAGGCAGCATGGACAGTTTCAAATGACTAGGTAAATGATATTACTATCTGGTGTGGCTTGATAAGAGTATACATTTAAGAAGCGACAATGTGTGTAGATTTATGAATACTTCATTGGTAATGCGGCGGTCTCTTGTTTGATCAACTGCTGGAGTTCAAATTTTGCTTTGTGGCACAGAAGAATTATAGGAGTATTCCTAGCGGGATGACCGTGTATGAGAGATGTGTTAGACATGCAGGCGGTGGAGATGAGATCAGATATGATGATTCGTGTGATCTATGGATTTGGAAACTGGGAGTTCTTAAGAGTGGATTGTTGCATGGTTGTGGACTGTGAAGTGTGGCCAAAGCTAGCCAGATGATAGTATGTGTTATGATTCAGTCATTGTGGACTTTCGGAGGGTTAATTATATATGTGTGGGTGACCAGAGTTGATTTAGGGGTCCATTGGTAGGCCCAATTAGGATGTGTATTATACACCAAGTCGGATTAGTTGACTCTGAACTGCTATTGTTGAGGGGTGTGCCATTCAGTTGATGTTGAGTTTATTCATGTTCGGAAATGATATGTGAATTACTCTTCTATGCTACGGAGAGTTGAGATTCGTTGATTATATGCATACATGGTGCAGTTCTATTTGGGCTTTATATGGGGATTTGAGCGGAGTGAGTATTTGGGTATTGCATGATTGATTGCGCGTTGGCTATGTCCTTTCCAGATCGTGGTATTGTGTTATTTTCCCTCCGTGGTTATGGTAATGCACTTTGGATACTTGATGTCTATCACGACCCAAATCGATGGGCCATGACGGGTGCCCGAGTCCCACCTGTCGAACACCCTTAAGCATGCATTTAAGATATAAACATGAATAACATATGCGAGGGAAACCTGTCCAAAAGACATATCTACATATACATGCGGAATACAATGGGGCGAGACGGCAAGGCTGCTATAGACAACTATATACCCAAAATTAGAAGCCGACAAGGCCACATACTATCCAACTATACATAACTTTCTACACACCTCTATTAGAATATACAACTGTACAAGGATGGGACTGGGCCACGCGATACCCATATATGTATACAAGCATATCGTACCAAAATCAAAAGCAGCTCCGTATCAAGTGGAGCACGCCAACTCTCGCTGATTAAAGATCCTAAGAAGGGGGACTGTCAGCTTGCCTACCTGCACCCGCGGGCATGAAATGCAGGCCTGGGAAATAGGGCGTCAGTACGAATAATGTACTGAGTATGTAAGGCATGAAAATCAGTACATAAAACACATAGATGAAACATGGAATAAAGAAATCTACCTGTAAGTTTGAATAACTTTGTAAATCCTGAAACATTTATGATATCATGCACGGGCATATACCAACTGATTAGGTGGTGGTGCGTATATAACGCCGTAACCTTTTTCCCATATCCCATATACATATATATACATATACATATACATACGCGTATATAACACCATCTGGTCATAGGTCAATGTATATGTATAAATGAATGAAATGCATGAAAATATGTTAATAATCTCAATATTCCTTTCGGATAAACTTTTGTCAACTGCGTATTATTCTGATACCCATGAACAGAAGATATAATAATATGTCACGTGGGGAATCAAGAACATAGAGACCCCTAGTATTTCTATGAATAGAGTTGTTTATGAAAACTGTGCGTTTTCTCGTTTCTTCTGTATAATTTGGATCATGCCAAAAACTAAAGAAGGGATAGCCTTAACATACCTGGAGTAGGGAAAAATCCGTATGATATTCTTGGAAAAGGTTGCACCGTACTCCTTCAGAACCGCAAAATTTTGCGTTGCTAAGGTGATCGGGTCCAACCCTACACCACTATAGAGTGGCAAGAGCGGTCGATGCAGATTTTACCCGAGAAGGCCGGGATTGAATCCACAGGGAGCTATAATAAGTTTGGGATTGGGTTCCTATCTAAACTAGCAATGCGCGATGTAATTGTTTACACTTCCAAACATGCTTTGATTTTTTTACTATTCTAAATTTTATATTAATGATGAAGGAAATTTGACTAAGTATGATATTTTTTTGTAGAGTTTTCTTGATTGGTAAAGTGGCACTAGGGAAGTGACTTACTCCTAGGTGAGTATCTAACGGGATCTAAAACTTAGGGAAATTTGTTATAGCTGGGATCGTGATATAGCCAATGCACGAAACTACTCACTCTATACCTCTCGGTAGTTTGAGTGACTATGCCCTAATTGGCTTTCTCAAGTCCAATTGGGTGTTCAAATTTGTGCAAGCAAAATTGGCTCAAGTCGGGTATTACTATCTCTAGGTTTAACCCTTTTATTGGGGCTATCAATCTCTTGAATGAGATAGAATGCACCCCAATTTCTTGTTGGCCTGCATTTCCTAGACTTGGAGTGTCTTTCTCAAGAAGAGCCTTAGTCAAAAAGGCACAAATTAGTGTTTGCAACCACAAATTCAACATTAAAAGCACAAAACAGGCCAAATATCATTCACCCATAAACATCTAAGCCCTAAAATAATAGACCCATTAAATACCCATACTAGGGTTGAGCCACAACCCTAGATAATGGGTTTATCTACTCATAATTGAAGAAGAAATCATAGATTGAGATGAAGAATAACCCATAAAATGTAATTACAAGTTAAGATTCTAAGATTAATTGCTAAACAAGCTACAAAATTACTCAAAATAGGTAAACTACGGCGTTCACGTGCTCAGCTACAGATAAGATGACCTAAAAATCTGAAAAAGTAGTATTTATACACAACCAAATTTTTCGGACAATAATGCCCCTGACGGAGGTACTGCTGACAACGGAAAATGGACCGCTGCAGCGGTGAGGTTACCGCGGCCGCGGTAAATCAACCGCGGACCGTGATCTTCAGCTTTAGCTCAGACTCCAGGCTCTCTGAATCTCTTCTCCGCGGACCGCGGTAAAAGGACCGCTGTCGCGATAGAGGTACTGTGGTGGCATAAAATCATCGCGGACCGCGGTACCTTTGAATCCTAGAAAATCATCTCTCTGAACCTTGCCACCGCGGACCGCGATAAAAGGACCGCGGTCGCGGTGGGTCTTCTGCGTCCGCGGTGGATTTTCCGCTGTAGCGCTTCTTTGACTTGGTTTTGAACTTGTGCATGTTTCACTCTTTTTTTTGAGCTGGTTATGACATCCTTGTCTCTTTTTGACCAAACACTGCAAACAAGCACAACAAGGTAGCTTTTGGGAATACTTGTGCACATTTTAGTCCAAAACTCAAGCAAAAAGGAGCATAAAATAGACTAGAATCCCTAGTTATCAACTCCCCCAAACTTAAGCTTTTGCTTGTCCTCAAGCAAACAAAGTAATTCCCAACTCCTCAAGTTAAAAGAAAGAAAAATTCAGCTGTCCTAAAGTAGCCTCACCAAGAATCAATTGGGACTAACAATTACCCTCAACGCAAATGCATTATCAACAATACACAACCTTTTAGCACCATGGCTATAGTGCGACACAAAAGCATCAAGAGTTTACTCAACTCATCAAGGGAACTCTTTCTGTTACATTGGTCGCTGTGGAACCCAAACTCATACTCCTCAACTCTCCACAAGCAAACCTCACTTTTAGATTGTAGCACTCAGAATGAGAATTGTGGAGAACACACTCATCTCTCTCAAAGGAAGGTCACAAGTCTGGCTCTAAGTACCATAAGCTTGCCCCTTATGTGAGTCACCACTAATGTAAGCTCACCCAACTCAAGATCATATAGGGCTTTTGTGGGAATTTAATGAAGGCTGTTGGTTCAAGGTAGGATATATTGGTCTAAGAAGGTTTCATCTTCCCTTAAGCACTTCATTTGCTTCATTTTGTCACACATTTTCTTGACTCTTCGAGTCATTTACTTCTTTGGGGGTTAGAGAGACACACTGTCACTCTTTCTTGATCATTTCAATTCTTTTTCTCCTTTCCAACCTTTCCATTCCTTTCATCCTTTTATTTTTATTGGATCCCTTCATTTCCTCTACATTTTTCACCTTCTTTTTGACTTTTTGTTTTTTTTTTCATTTTGTACCTTTTATCGCTTTTGCATTCCTCGTCTCTCCCCCCAAAGTTATGCTTTTGCCTTGTGCTAAGGAAAGATAGGGTGCCAAGAGAGGGTCGTTTCAGAACGGATAAAGGCTTGTATCATGGTTATTGAAAGAATAAGGGGTTGACTAGGGATATCATCATTGGAAGGCTATGGATGTTTTCAAGTCTCAATTAGGATCAAGGAGAGCCTATAATCACTTCTCAAGTCAAGCTACACTTAGGAAAACATTCAGGGCAAGTTCTAGACTTATTGGCATGGGACTTGGACTTGCATATCAATACCTCACCACACAAGCTATAGGATTGCTAAAGATTAGAGTTGGGGGCCCACAACAACCTTAGCTAAGATTTGAGCAATGCAAATGGTTCCGAAAAACCACTTGATGATTGTTTAGTCAACACAAGAGTCTTAAGGTCACAGCTATCACCATCCTACACACCAATTTGTTTCTAACCATAAGGTCAAAGGTAAATGTGTTAGGACCAAGTGAAGCTTTACCTGAGGCACCATTGCTCATTAACTACTATTTACACAAAAACAAAAAGAAAAACATACTCAAACCCTTAAGAAGGTTGTCATGCCATCCATCATCGGAAAGAGCCACCCGGTTCACACAAATTCCACCTTTGGAAAGAATCGTGGCATTAAGAAAACCAAAAGCTTATTGATCACACAAAATTATAAAATAAGAAGCTACTAACCGAAAAAGAAGCTACTAAATGAAATACGAAGCTATACTATTAAGGAAATTGCAAAAGAAACTATGAAGAAAAATGCTAAAAGTGAACTAAATATGTACAAAAAGGGGGGTTTAGATGAATATACATAAGGAGGAATGAATATATACATGAGAGCAACTTTATATACAGACCAAGATAGAACAATAACGAAAACTAAAATAAAAGGTAAAGTTATATACATATCAAAAGTGAAAAATAAGCATAAAGAAAGAAAATAGTGTCATAATTACAACCCAAATAATCAAAGTCGGGCCACCCCCTCAAATAAAAGCTAGCATTGTCCTCAATGCTAACTAACCAAAAATAAGCTCAAAAAGAAAGATAGAGAGTAAAGAGAACTCCCTATGGATCCTCCATCTGCATGGGGCCCTGTGGTAGCATGGGGTCCTGTAACTGGATGGGGTCCTGTGGCTGGGCACCCAGAAGCAACACCCTCTGTCTCCTCAAGCTCAATCTCTACATCATCCACCTGGGGCATCACTCTCCTCCTCTTTGGAGCTCTCTCAATCCCCGGCTCTGGAACCTGCTCTGTCTGAGCTGCTGGAGGCTGATCATGCAATAGTAGCTCCAAAGGCAAGTGGTCAGCTGCCTTCATCTTCTCTATTTCACCCCTCAACTCCTTAACTGACTCCTTCGAGGCCCGAGTCTTCCTCATCTTCTTTGTTGACTTGCTCAGCTCCTGAAGTGTTTTGCCTTGAACTGCTAGAGCATCCATTATCAGCTTTTGGTTATCCAGGAGCTTCTTCTGGTTGTCCAGAAGCTCCTTGAGAGTCTCCTTTACCGAAGCTGGCACCTGTGGCTGTGGGGGCATTGACTGGGCTGCCACTGAGCTAGATAGCATAGACAGCTTAGAAGTTGCTGCCTGCATCCAATTGTTGATACTAGAGAGTGTTTGGCTCAATCTGTGGGTAGTCAATGGGTAGGCTGAGGAAGATGGAATATCTGGAGGAGTGGAAGTAGATGGCCCGGGGGCAGGCTCTAGTATGGCAGTGGGAGGCTGAGAAGAAGGGACTACTACTACTGGCTCCTCAGATCGGCCAATAGAAGTAGTGGCTGTGCCTTTGGATTCCTTTGCTTTGGGGTTGTCCGGAGCCTTGAGGCTGTACCATGAAAAGGGCATCTTGGGTTTCACCTTCACGTCAAATTTTCTTTTCTCCACCTCCAGATCCTCCAAATACATTGTAAGGAAGTTCGGGAAGGGGTATGATCTATCACCCTCATTTACCACCCTGATGATCACCCTAGACATGACATTCCCGACATTGATCGGGAACCCCGCCATAATAGCCGCCACTAATATCGCCCTGGAGACCGGCATGGTATTTTCATGGGAAGTGGGGTCCAGCCTGCTGCATACAATGGTCTCCCACCCCTTCGCCTCAAATTTTAGGGTTTTCCTTAAGATAGAAACCCCTGCAGTCAACCATGCTGGGGTGGTGTCCGGGATAGCCAGGTATGATGCTAACCACGGGCGGGATGCCTCATCCATCGCCACCTTCTCCAAGTACAATATCTCATCTTCATTATTGAAGCCCAGGTAGTCATTTATTGTCTTCCCATCAAACCTAACTTTCAAATTCCGCACCTTAGTCACTTTTGTGTCCCTTTTGATGTGGGAGACATTGGCGTAGAACTCCTTGACTAAGTGCTCATTTGCATCCCACACCTTGATGGTGAAATAGTCCCATCCCAATCGCTCCTTGAATTGCCTCTTCACGTTGGGGTTGTGAGGCAGAAGATCCCTCTCTATGAATTGGCGCTCAAGAATAAGTGACCTTAGAGGCCACCACTCCCGGAACTTGTGGTGTGCCAACTCACTGACAAACCTCCTTCGCCACACTTCAGGGTTTCTAGTTCTTTCCACACCCCCGGTTTGAGGCACACCCCCACCCTCTTCATCCGGTAACTCATCATCGACGGGATCCTCTCCGGGTGACGAAGTTGTAGGTGAGGTAGAGGCTACACTATCACTGCTCTGTGCTGATCCCTCAGACGACTCAGAAGAAATATGAACTGAAGCACGAGCAGTAGGAGAGTCTGGAGGTGTAGGTTCATCTCTAAAGTGGAATCTTCCCGGGAAGTCAGAAACATGAGTAGGCACGAAATCAGACTCCGAGGCCTCCCGGTAGGGCACATACTCACTTCCCGTGGATTGGGAAGCAGCTCTATCTACAACTTTGATATTCTTCCTCAGTTCCCCAATGGATTTTCGAACTGCTGGGGTCAATTTGATCTGTCCTCGTTCCCTACCCCGGGAGGACTCCCCTCTTCCTTTTTGTTTGTCACCACCTCCTCTGGATTTAACCATTGTCTGCAAGTATAATCAATTGAACATTGTTTGTATCAATAACAGATGAAGCAGTGCAGAATATCAGTTTAAACAGCAGACCGCGGACCGCGGAAAATGCATCGCGACCACGAAGACTGCACTGCGGATCGCGAAAAACCAACCGCGACCACAGAGATGTGGGATTCAGGCTACCCACTCTATGATTCAATAGCACCGCGAACCGCGGAAAAACCATCGCGGCCGCGGAGAGGCACCGCGGACCGTGGAAAATCAACTGTGGTCGCGGTAGTCAAATTAAGGATCAACACCTAGGGTTTCTAATTTTCATGCATTTTGGCATAAATATCAACATTGTCAATCCCCCTAGGTAGTTAATAACCATTTCTAACTGATTGAAACCTAATCCAATTAACACTACGGAACCCCTAAGTCTAAATTAAAAGAAAAAGGAAGAAGAAGAAGTAAGAACGATCAAGGTAAAAGAAAATAAGAACAAAATCAAAGACTAAGGATAAATTTGAATTACCAGAAGTGAGATGTAATACAAATGAATTTCAGTTCTTGTGTTGTGCAAATTAGGGCGTATGTGAATAGTGTGCTATGTTGTTTGAGAATGCAAGGAGCGAAAAGTGTAAAAGGGGGCCTGAGGTTCTATTTATAGAAAAACCCTAGGACCCACACAATCTTACCTACCGCGGCCGCGGTAAATTCACCGCGGATAGCGGTTGTGAAGTTCAAAAGAGCTGTTGCTTTGAGACCACCGCGGACCGCGAAAAATGCTCTGTAACAGCGGTAAGTCATCGCGGACCGCGAAAAATGCTCCGCAACAGCGGTAAGTCATTGCGGACCGCAAAAAATGCACCGCGGCAGCGGTTGAAACTTCAGAGAACCTCCATTTTGGACCTTTTAGCAACGCTGACTGTGATCAATTTCTGCCTCCGCGGTAAGGCCATCGTGGCCGCGAAAAATCGAGCGCGGCAGCGGTCCAAACTTCAGAGAGTGCCAAATTTTTCCAGATTAGTCCTGCACTACATCAAACATCTCTATACACATCTCACAACCTGTTAGTTCAAAAAAAAATCCTATATTAAGAAGAAAATCAAAGAAAAACACATGGGTTGCCTCCCAAGAAGCGCCTGATTTAACGTCGCGGCACGACACAGGTTACCATCAATCACTTGAGATGGATCATTGCCACCACGTGGCTGTCATCAAACTTGCCAAGATAGTGCTTGACTCTGTGCCCATTAACTTTGAAGATCTCACCATTTTTGTTTTTCAAATCAAGAGCACCAAATAGAGTCACAAGCACCACCTCAAAAGGTCCACTGCATTTCGACTTAAGCTTTCCCGGAAACAGTCGAAACCGGAATTTGAACAAAAGAACCAAATCACCCACTTTGAACTCCTTGCCCCGAGCATACTTGTCATGTAGGTACTTCATCTTGTCCTTATACAAGGACACACTGGAGTAACCATGAAATCGGAACTCATCAAGCTCATTGAGTTGCTCCACACGGAGATTTGCTGCAACATCCCATTCAAGATTTAGCTTCCTCAAAGCCCACATTACCTTGTGCTCTAACTCAACCGGGAGATGGCAAGCTTTCCCAAACACCAACTGATACGGAGACATACCAATCAGAGT
>NW_017675998.1:50976-54410 GCF_001879085.1 Nicotiana attenuata | reverse complement strand
GACCTCATTGAAAGTTTTCCCCATGCGGACACCAGATGACCATAGTAGGTTGGCTCCAAAGCCTGAAGGAAATAATCAACCATCTCATTCTCTTTCATCGGAGGATCAACTCTTGCTGCCTGTTCTCTCCAACGGAAACCGTACTCTCTAAAGCTTTCGCCGGGCCTCTTCTCGATTTTGGTCAATGACAGCCGGTCCGAGACAATTTCGAGATTGTATTGAAAATGACATGCAAATGCTTGAGCCAGGTTGTCCCAGGTGTACCACCGAGCATGATCCTATCGTGTGTACCACTCTAACGCTGCTCCACTTAAGCTTTGACTAAAGTAAGCCATTAATAGCTTATCTTTTCCCCCAGCTCCCCTCATCTTACTGCAGAATCCCCTCAGATGGGCTAGAGGATCACTATGTCCATCATACAGATCAAACTTTGGTAACTTGAACCCTGCTGGCAGCTGGACATCGGGAAACAAGCACAAATCTTTGTAGGCCACACTGACTTGGCCACCCAATCCTTGCATGTTCCTGAAGGATTGCTCCAGGCTTTTTATTTTTCGAAACATCTCTTCCTGTTTCGGGTCCTTAAGCGGCTTATCGGTTTCCACCGGGAGCTCAAAGCGAGGAGTGTAGGAATATGGCTCAGGAGCTTTAAAGGTAGGCTCGGGAGGGTAGTACTGGCTGTCGTGAGTTGGAAACAATGGCTCACTGGAAGATCTCTGCAACGTGGCAGGTGGAGGCGCCACAAATACTGGAGCAATTGGTGGTGGAGGACATGGAATTTGTTTGGGTGGTGGTGGTGGTGGTGTCTGAGAGGTGGTTCCGTAGTACTGCTGGTAAGTAGGGAAAGCGGGAGATGAGTTCACTATGGGAGGATCTTGGGGTTGAGCTGGTGGTGGGAGGTAATTGGGGTTGGCAGGATAGACTGGTGGTGGATGTCCCTTCGACCAGGCCTGGTACATCTCGGCCATTTGTTGCTTTAGTTTATACATCTCCTCTCTCATTGTGTTAACGTCCACTGCCTCCTCCTCTCTGGATGGGTCGACAATGCTTGCTTCTAAATCCTGATTGGTCATGTTTGACTTGTCTTTGGAGCGGGTGTTGTAAGGATGAGTTGCCAGAATGCCAGTCAGCTTAAACACCTGCCTGGACTCATCAACAACAACTTGGTTAGCGGTTAGGGCATTAACAAATAGATAACCGCACATTGATGGGTGGATGCACCTAAGCAGTAAAACGTTTCTATTATGCCTCTATTCATTCACATGCGTCATTCCGGCTTTCATTTCTTTTCTTGCCTAATTAGTTCCCACTCTTATCTTTTCACTTTGTTTTGCTCTCCCTCTTTTGGTTCTCTTTCATTTGGTTTTTTCCCCTGTTTGTATCATTCCTTTCTGGTTTTCCCTTTTATTATTTAGAAATGGTCGAATCCTATGGAGATTGCCTACGTATCACGACCCTGCGTGAATCAGACCAAGCGTAGTTCGTGCAAAATAAATGCAAAGTAGGAGCATGATATTTTGGCAATTTCAATTTTATTGATAGCAAATCTGCCTATTACAAAGACTCAAAACAACTCACCGACTCTAAGAACTACAAACTCCATCATCTCTATTCTAATTCAAACAAAATATAGACTCAGTCAGCTGACTGTCTTTTAACAAGAAAGAGATACAGACTCTGGTAAAAAGAAATACAAACCCAAATGACCTAACTCCCAAAAGGAAATACAGACTCGGACGACAAACCCCTTTTTGTTTTGTTTTTACGAATACATTAAAGCTCCTGGTGCCTGCGTGACATCATTCGGTCTCGCCGCGGGCCTATATGCAAGTTCCCCTTGAAGTCTGTCTAGGTCGTTCACTACCTGCTTCACAAATGTCATCACTGATGCCAGGAAGGTGGTACGGGTCATGTTCTCGCACATTTGACATTTCCTAGTAATGGCATGAGCAACGGTTAAGATTCTTTCTCGGATTCTTCCTTTCTCTTGAAGAAACCGCCCTATCTGTTGGGCCCTGGCCTCCAAAGTTCGCTCATCCGCTTGGCTTTGTTCCCGGAGTTGTTGCAAGTCCCTTTCTAACTGTGCCAATGCCATGTAACAATGTTCTCTTTCGACTTTGAACTCTTTTGCCTGCTTGATATACGGTTTTCTGTGGCAATAACCTTTTTCTTTAATCCTGTGACCTCATTGTCATATTCTTCTTTTAACTGTTTAACCATGCGGGCCCGTTCTTCTGCATTTTTAGCCAATTGTTTCCGGACCCCAGCTAATTCCTTTTCTGCCTTGTTGCGGTCAAAACTGTAGTCGTTCACCTTTTGCCTTAGATTTGCTATAAGCTTTGCATCTTTGGCACTTCTGACAGGATTATCGGCCTCTAACTTCATTTTCTGGAGTTTGGCTCGCAAGGCTTCATTCTCTTTGGCCAAGTGTTTTTCTTCACCTTCATCAGCCGCGGCTTGCAAGCTATTCTCAAATCGGAGGTTCCTGGACCTGTTTTTCCAATGCTCCAATGCGGGCCCTATACTCATTTTCTTTAGTTAACCAATCCCACTGTTCTCGTGCTGATTCAACAAATTCCTGGATGTGAGGTCGTTTGGCCGGTCTTCCGAATGCAACGTCCCTTCTATACCAAGCCTGATAGTCAGGCGACACTTCTCCTTTGGCTCGATCTCGAACACAAGTGTTTGTCGTCAAATATTGACATTCGCTCCAGACCTGGCGGACCATTGCTTCAGGAAACTGGCCATCAGGGCCAATCTCAACCACTTGCAAACTAAGATCATCATCCTTGGGTACTATCTGGCATCTCCCCAGCTGCCTCAACACTCGATACGGTGCGTAAGGCTGAATGCTTCTAAGCCCCATCAGAAGGAAATGTGGTCGGGCTGCCGGCATATATACGATTTCATCAACGGGTAACCATCCCAGTGTCCACTCTATTTGGCTAGCAGTGAGGGACCGAAAATATGTTGTCCAACCCGTGACTCCTTCTGGCAATTCAGCCCCTTTAATCCTCGTGTAAAACTCTTCTATGCATGTCTTTTCTAGAGACCCGTAGCTCAAAAACTGAGGACGATGACACAGATGCTCGATCATCCACATTTGTAACAATAGACTGCACCCCTCGAAGAAAGCTTCCCCGGCCTTGCAGGCTGTAAGAGCACGGAAGATGTCGGCCAATATCATAGGTGCAAGTGTACTTTTGGCTTGAGTAATTAACGTGCTGACGACCCCAGCTATTTTTATGTCAATGTTCCCATCCTTCCTTGGAAATCTAGAAGCCCCAGGAAAGCTACCATAAAGGCGAAACGTCGATGCTCTTCCCACTTTTGGCGGTTTCCTCAGCTACATATCATACTTTCTGGGTTGTTGAACCCCCCGATACTGGCCGATATCGATGATAAAAACCCGACTTATATCAAGTGTCGATCTA
>NW_017675998.1:47357-48114 GCF_001879085.1 Nicotiana attenuata | reverse complement strand
CAGCGGGCAACATTTTTTAGGCCAAATACAAAATCAAAGCCTGCAAACTTCAGTTGATCTATCTTGAACAAATTCAAATATGCGTTGAAATCTGGTATAAACAGCAATGGCTATTTTGAACAATGTTTGCAGCCCATCTTATCATGCTTATAGGATTATATATGCCAGTCTTAAACTTCAATTAATAGACAGCGATTCAGCCTGGATTTCTGAGTAATGTACATTTAAAATTAAATCAACTAACCTACAGATAACAACGATTATCCAAACAGTATTTCCAGGAAACCAGTCCTAATTCGCGTCATTTTTAACCTTATGAATTAGCTACCCGATATTATTATACTAAACGCAAACACACTACTAACAGTTCTAACGAGCACGCACAAGCCCGTAGCTCACCCATCCAATATATGTCCACTACAGCCCAGTTTCAGTCCAGTTATACAATGTCAATGCAAATCAAAAGAAGACCTAGACAAATACAAATCATCTATTATCTATTTCATTATGGCAGCTTGAACACATGGATTTCAGGAAGCCAATGTATGATGTATTTCATTTCAGCATTTCAACGTCAAAGCTACATCAATACATAGTTCAGATGTGTACCTGGAAGTGTAAAATAATAGAGAAAAGAGGAATGTCAGCAGCAGTTCAGTGAATCACAACAACAGGAATTAGCACTTTCACAGCAGTTCAGCAGCACATATCAGAGGTCCATAAGCCCAGAAAACTATATCAACTATCCAAGACCACT
>NW_017675998.1:0-45029 GCF_001879085.1 Nicotiana attenuata | reverse complement strand
AACGTCGCGGGAACCCGGAAGTCACCAACAATCCATCTCCATCTCTAACGCCAGGGACCCTCTCCAAAAATAAGAAAGCAACAACACCTTCTTCTTCACCTCTTAATCACCACCAAGCAGCAACTCACACCACAGCCATTCCTCCATTAGTTAGGAACTTATAAACATGCAAATATACAGCGAAGGAAAACGGGTTTTCTTGTTTTGGTTTTTAGATTCTGAATTTTCCTTTTCTTATTTAGTTTCCTAGTTTAGATATAAAGAATAAGTTCTATTAGATTTTACAATAAAAAAATACATCGGTGTCTTCTTTTAATTTTGATTTCAACGATGGAGTTAGTTTGAAATATTTGATCCGGAGTTTCGTTTGAAGTTCGAATCTGTCGATGAAGACGTTTCTATTTCTTCATTTGGTTCTGATTTTTTGTTTTTCGAGTATGGTAACGGAGTTAAGTCGAGGTTGATTCGAGTTCGTCGCTATTTTTAGATTTTCGATGCCGATTTGGGTTTCCGTTTGCGGTTCGTCACATTTTGAGTTCAAAATAGTGAAACAACGAATTTTCTGGCTATATAGAGGTTCAGCTCTTTCATCCTCTATTTGTTTTATTCAAGCTTAATGTTAATTATTTGTTTGGTGATATGATCCCGTTGTTTTTGTAATTGTTCTCCGTGGTTTTGAATTTGCTCGCTCTGTTATCTGCTTGTGTTTACTCGAATTGGTTATAGCCGAACATGATTTTGTCATAGTATAGAAATTGGGTTGCTGTTCATCCACTGAACTACGTCAAATTAGATTAAAGGGGATCGGGTGTTAAAGTTTTTGAGATTGAGCTTTTAATTGTCTATTGCTTTATTACTTGCCTATATTCATTAGGAGCATGCTTTGGCCATNCGGTCTCTCATCTCTCTCTCTATATCTGGTTCTCTCTAGAACCTTCTCCTCTCCCCTCCTCTCCGATGAACCTCATCAACCTTCTCCGGTCATCTCCTTGCCTGAATCCATGGTGGCCTCGCCACCTACCAGCTTTATGGCTCCCTCTTGAACGTGTGTCATCATTTTGAGGCCTTCAAGTGAACCAGAGGCGGTTCACTGCCTCCCATGGTTTCTCATGCCATTTTTCGGCCATCCATGGCCGTTCGAGTAAGATCTATGACGTTTTCGACTAAAACTGGTAATTTTTCAAGGTTTTCTCACCTTCTCTGGGTTCTCCGAAACCCTAACTTTAAAGATTTTCCGATTTTTTTTAGATCCATTTTAGATCTGTGTATATTATGAGCTTTTAAGTGTTTTCCTCAAAGGTTTTTCCCGATTTTTCCAAAATGACTCTTCGTCTTCAAGACTAGGGTTCCTTAACCTCTTTTAAATGATTTCTCCTCTGAGCTTCAGTACTATCATATGATTCTACTATGTTTAAATGGTTTATTTATGTTTTTCTTCTACCTGATTGGTCACGTTGAAAACCCTAATTATTTCGGTTGTTATCCGGGGTTCTGGAACTATCTTTGCTTATGTGATTTGTATATATACCCGTTTCGATTGATTTCCTTATGGTGAGATCTTTTTCTTTGTTTATCTTGACCAACTCTAAGTTCTTACCGCTTTTTAACTCAACTCTGTTAAAACCCTAATTTCTTAAAGATTTTCTTCACTTGTTACTGTGAGCTTTAAAGACCTTCTTTACCTGTTTCTGTGTGTTAGATTGGTTTCTCTACTCTGGTTCTATGTGTTAGCTGTAACTACATGACTTTGTTAATGTCTCTGTTGACCACCATGCTTCGAATGGGTTTCTTTTTTGCTACTGATTCCTTAGCCTACTCGTGTCACTTCTGTATGATTGTGTTCATCTAGTATATTCCTCTATCGATATGGCTGACCTTGCATGTCTGATACGCCTGTCCATTATTCTCTATTTATATGTCGAAGTGCAAAATCATGACTCCCTCTTGATTGATCCTAATTTCCTTAAATTACGGTTTGGTTGCAAGGTTTTCTTATGAACCCCTTAAAATTTTACTCGTTTGTTTAAGTTGATTTATTCCATTCCCTTATTTGTTGTGGTGCTTCATTCTTGCTGAATCCTTTTCCTCAAATTAGTGTATTCTGTACTTAGACTCAATCATATGCTCTATTCTTTTACTACCCCGTATATGGTAAAAAACTAATCTTTCTCAACTGATTTTCTTTCCTTAGTTACCCCTGTTAGTATCCGTTTAAGCTGTAATTCCTTGATTAAAGGAAGTACTTGTATTAATTGGATTCTAATTGTGATTACTTCCATAATTGTGATTAAAGGAAGTACTTGTATTAATTGTATCAGTTTGGATTACATGTTGGATCGTCCAATGTCGAGTATTTCTCGATGTTTTACTGTACTTATCTCACGACAACCTCCCCGACTCATTTACCTATGATAGTATGATACGACAGATACGTTACGTAGGTACTCGGTTGAGTAAGGTACCGGGTGCCCGTTGCGGCCCATCAGTTTGGGTCGTGACAAATGTGGCATCAAAGCAGTTTTATCCTAGGGAGTCTACATGCCGTGTCTAGTAGAGTCTTGTTTATGGGTGCGTAGTGCACCACAATTATAAGCAGGTGGCTACAGGGCATTTAGGACTATCACTCTTTCTTCTTACTCTAGATTGTGTGGTAGAGCTCACTTAGAAGAATTCAAATCCCGAACTTCTATTCGTTATAAGATGATGCCTATATTCAGAAGAACGATCGATATGAGATATAGCTGTGAAAGTATTGAGTTAGAGGAACTCGAGTTTTGCATCTTGCTTATTATGAGTAAATGAGAGGTCTTCAGCGGATCGTGCGTGTACTAAAATGTGTACGTTTCTTGATAAGGAGCTTTTAGGAAAGAATACTTATCAAGTCTTATGGTAAAAAGGAATAATAGAATCAAAAGTTAGGCACGAGTTGCAGCAAGTAAAAGAAGACAGGTGAAGAGGTGTACGAGGTGCCCAGTTAATAAAAATTATCCTTATTTACCATTCAGGAAGAGAGATTTAAGTATTTTGACTTACCTTCAACAGTAACAGTGGTATGTATAATTGGCCACCCCGATATGGGTTATGCTCTATGGGAGCTAACATATATGGTTTAAGAGAAGGACAGGATAGCAGGATCGGGCTGGGGTTAGAGTAACCCAAAATGATGAATGGATGGTTTGCGTTAGTCAACATTTCCGAAGGATATTGCAAGTGTGCTAGTAGATCTCCTTGTGAGACACCCAGATGGTACATTCTGATATAGTGCAGCTAGATATAAGTACTACAAAGACATGAACTATAAGCCTTGAAGGGATAAATATTACCTTAGTATGACTCCCGTCCCTAGTAGAGAAATAATGCTAGGCAACCCGAAGAGCCAGTGGATGGAGCAAAGGGGAGCTAAAAGCAAAAGAATATCTTGTTGAAGTATTCAGAATAAAGTGATAGATAGAAATGTTAGCAGGAAATAAGAAGAGAGCTAATGAAGCATTAAGAGTAAGATGTGATACATGGATGACAACGGTAGGTTAAAAAATGACAGGTTACAAAGTCTATAGTCAAGTAAAGGAAAACACGAGAGGTGACATGCTTTGAGACAACAAAAGAATATAAGCCATCAAGTCATATCCTCACTTCGAGAAATAAGTTCGTGACTCCAACGCAACTACCGGAAGGAGAAGTTATACCCCAGAATAATAGAAATCAGTATGGGCTGGTGAACAAGATAAGCTAAACGCGGATTAGGGACTGAGTTATTGGATAATAGTCAGCATCATGAGAGTGTCAGATTTCGTTCCGGCGATAATAGAATGGACAATAGAAGGAGATTATTGAGAAATTCAAAAAATGGTCATTCGGGAAGACGCTTCCCTAAAGCAAGCAATGTAAGCAAAGTTAAGCTTAAGAGACTATGTGTGCCAGTTATACTAAGTGCCACCCTTGTGAGTAAGGGATTTTGCTATCCTTGGTACGAAAGGATTACCACAAGGCTAGTAAGGGTCATCGATGATGTGAAAGGACGCCAAAGATGAATAGGAAAAACATCTATAGGTAGGTCATCATAGCTCCAAGTCTTAGTACTCCCCTAAAGAGGGAAATACGGAATAATAAAGGAAGAATGCGATAAAAATGAGAACGGGATGAGATTGCACCTATCCAGATGCTACATATATGTTATGATTCCAGAACATTATGCAAATGCGACGTCAACGAAAGGAAGTAAGGGTTCCTGCCCGGAATGTTATTGACAAATAAGGAGCTGGTGCGAGAGGTAAGTTAAGATAAGGAAATAATCCAAGAAAGATTATGCAGAATATTGATATGAGAATGAGCCAACGAGTAGTTAATAGTTGATTCAGGAAGAGCCTAGTTATGGCCAGACAAGAGGTTGCAGACAAATCAGCGGATCGTGCAAGATAAACATAGGGAACCCCAACATGGGGAATTCATCCTTGCAGTTATGACATCGTGACCCTTGAGAAATATTCAGATAGGAGTTGGGATAGTTAAAGGCACCGTATAAGTGTTACAGAAATAAAAGAGAGTACCACGTGGAAGATGTAGACATGTGATTTTTTACCCTCCCCATGATTTTACACATTTTAGCATTTAAATATTTAGTTTAGGCCTAATATCACTATTTCGATTAGTGTTGACTCTTTTACTTTATTTCTCACAAAAATAAAAATTACAAAAATATTTTCTTTTATTTGGCTAATTGTTATAAAATAGTTTCACTTTTAATTATTAATTTCACTTTAATTAATTAGGAATGATTTAACAATTTTATTGTTATTATTTTAGGAATTAATATTTTTTAGTCTAGTAGAGTTAAAGGGCCATTTTTAAAGGTAAATGTAGCCAAAATTTGGGCCAATTTGGATCTAGCCCAAATAACCCAAGCCCAATACCCCTAAAACCCTAGAAAGGCATTAAAAATAATAACCCTAGACCTAGCTAAGGCTGGAGCGGTTCCAATAGTTTTTTACACAAAAAACCTAGGCTATCTTCTTCTTCATGGAAACAAGACCAAAAACCCTAGAGAGACCTAAGAGAGGATTCAGCCGTTTTTGACCCGCTGCTCTAACATAAAAAAACGCTAAGCTGCTCCTTCACCTGACACCAAATGACCCATCTCCATCTACTTCCCACCGACGACACTCCATTCTTGCAGCGCCAAACAACAACAGCCGCTAAGGACCCTCAGCCACCGACACACACAGAGTCGCCGCCGGACAGAGAATCAGCAAACACCATAGCTATTCATTGCTGCTTCTGCTTCTTCCCACTAAAAATGAACCAGAACCCTAACACCTCAAACAACCACCCAATGACCACCCCTGAACCTCACGCCATCCACCAACGACGACCCTCCAGTCAGCCATCAGACCACCCTTCAACACCCCTTTCTCCTTCATCTCCATCTTCGACCCCAGAACCCTAGAACCTTAAGTCAGTCACCGCCAGCAGCCATCAAATCGCCGGGAACCCGGCAGTCACCAACAGTCCATCTCCATCTCTAACGCCAGGGACCCTCTCCAAAAATAAGAAAGCAACAACACCTTCTTCTTCACCTCTTAATCACCACCAAGCAGCAACTCACACCACAGCCATTCCTCCATTAGTTAGGAACTTATAAACATGCAGATATACAGCGAAGGAAAACGGGTTTTCTTGTTTTGGTTTTTAGATTCTGAATTTTCCTTTTCTTATTTAGTATCCTAGTTTAGATATAAAGAATAAGTTCTATTAGATTTTACAATAAAAAAATACATCGGTGTCTTCTTTTAATTTTGATTTCAATGATGGAGTTAGTTTGAAATATTTGATCCGGAGTTCCGTTTGAAGTTCGAATCTGTCGATGAACACGTTTCAATTTCTTCATTTGGTTCTGATTTTTTGTTTTTCGAGTATGGTAACGGAGTTAAGTCGAGGTTGATTCGAGTTCGTCGCTATTTTTAGATTTTCGATGCCGATTTGGGTTTCCGTTTGCAGTTCGTCACATTTTGAGTTCAAAACAGTGAAACAACGAATTTTCTGGCTATATAGAGGTTCAACTCTTTCATCCTCTATTTGTTTTATTCAAGCTTAATGTTAATTATTTGTTTGGTGATATGATCCCGTTGTTTTTGTAATTGTTCTCCGTGGTTTTGAATTTGCTCGCTCTGTTATCTGCTTGTGTTTACTCGAATTGGTTATAGCCGAACATGATTTTGTCATAGTATAGAAATTGGGTTGCTGTTCATCCAATGAACTACGTCAAATTAGATTAAAGGGGATCGGGTGTTAAAGTTTTTGAGATTGAGCTTTTAATTGTCTATTGCTTTATTACTTGCCTATATTCATTAGGAGCATGCTTTGGCCATTAATACTCTTAAACATCGTAGCTTGCTTTAGGCACGTTTAATATACCGTCGTTGTTTTGTACACGTTCGCGTGACATAATTACGATCCTAAAAACAAAATCGTGGTATGTGTTCGCGCATCTTCGGCCAAACATTCTTATTAATAACAAAGCGTTATTAATTGTGGACACGTTCGCGTGACCTGATTTTTGATGCGCCAAACAAATGGGTACACGTGCGCGTGACCTGTTTTAAGATAATTACTTGATTAAAAGAGATAAATGCACATAGGTTCTAAAATAGGTAATTAGACAATTTAATTGAGCCAAGCATGATTAAAGCGACCATGCTAAAGCCACGGAACTCGGGAATGCCTAGCACCTTGTTTCGGGTTAATAGAATTCCTTACCTGGATTTCTGTGTTTCGCGGAATGTAAAACAAAGTCAAACTTCCTCAATTCAAGATTTTAAACCGGTGACTTGGGACACCATAAATTATCCCAAGTGGCGACTCTGAATTTGATAAATAATCCCGTTTCGATTGTCACTTTAATTGGAAAAACTCCCTTATATCCCTCTCGCGTAGAAAAGGGAGGTGTGACAGAAGACAGTCAAAATATCAGTTCAGAAGCAGCCCTACAAGCACAAGGGCATGGAAATAAGTAACTACGAACAATTATAGGCGAGGAAGGTGTTTACCGTGAAAATGGTAATTACAATTAGATTTTATTATGGGACTCTAAAAATACGTGATCTATTTATATGCCGATTGTTAAGTAGTCGATGCTATGTAGGTGAGACTTAGAAGAGAAATAAGAGTTAAGGATGAAATGATAATAAAACCGATAGGTAGACAATCGGGGGCTTCGAGCTCGTCGATCAGGGGCCTTGAGGTCGATTTCGGGGCTTGAACGTAAGCTATCGAAGGTAATCGAAGTATGACTAACAATTATGATAAAATCAAAGAAGGCTCTTTATGGACAATGATAAGTAATAAATGAAGAACACTAATGAAGTTGATAAATGGAAGCAAATATATCAAGAGAATATGTAAGAGAGCAGAGAGAATGTTATTCTTATATTTCTTGTGAAGCAGCTGAAGCAACAGGCCCTTACAAAATGACAAGGACTCCCTTTATATAAGAGGGAAATCTCACCAAAGTACAAAATACATTAATGACAAAGAAGCGGAGATGGGACAGCTAGATATGACACCCTGATTCAGGGTTAGGGTAGTCCACTAGGCTCTGTCAGTCCTAACCGTGTACCTTGGGAACTCCCTATTTCTAACATTATCGTGATTATTACTACACTGAGGTTGAGCGTCGACGCCCCTCGAGAGAGGGTACTCGGTCGTGGCCTCGAGCCTTGGAGGTGATCTTCCAAAGTGCCTTACTAACGAGGAATTGGACCCTCCGATTTCACTGTATACAGATAGTCCCCGTGTTTCTTAGAGACGAGCGATAAGAAACGATTTTGACAACCATATTTCCGAATTTCCCGTGATAATATCATATTGATGGTGTAAGCCTTCGTGATAACCGGGATGTACCGTCAGTCCACTTCTCTAGAATTATTCATTGCACTGCCGACCTTTATTCTTCATAACAATAATATCGTCGCCAGCCCATTTTTTCAAAAACGCATTGATTGCTCCTGTCGATACGTCTTTCAAGGACATCAATGGGGCCGCCAGTTACGCTGCCATCCCCTATAAAAGGAGACCTCCTGGAACCACTTCTTTATTCAAGTGTTCTCAGATTATTCTTTCGCCCTTCTCTTCTCTTTATCCCTATCCATTGTTATTTTCCATGTTTGAGCCCTGCAGTCTTAGGGGCGTATGGTGGCTTTTTCATTAGTCATGTCGCGGCCCTTCCCTAGGGCTTTCTCTTGCCGAGCGAGATTACACCGACTTGTTATTGTCGTTGTAATTGTTGTCGTTCGCTCAAGATGGTGAGATAGGGAGGCCGATCTCTTCCGTCTAGGGAAGGTATTTAGACTATACACCGCTACTCATGAGGGCGTTCGGACTATACACCACTGCTCACCCTCCTACCCCGGCCTGGTGTGGCACTTCACCCCATTTGCTTTCCGTTGGGGTGAAGTGGTACCTCTGGCCGGTAGCTTGCACGACACAATGTCCCAAGAAGTGGACTCAAAGTAGCCGCGCAGGCGAGGCCGATGCCCGCCAAGTCTTCTACCGGGCCGTGATCTTCCTGGCCTGGGGAAAGCCTTAGCTCTTTGGCGGGCTATGGCGTTTTTTCATCCCTTTCTGCTCCTCCCACTTTCCTCTTCTTCATCTTCTCCTTTGAAGATGCTACTTTGGGACACCGAGACGAGACGGTTGAGGAAGCGGTGCTTGAGTATACTGCCGCCGAGGGTGCTCCCTCGAGAATAGGCTAAGCTCTGAGCTCTAATCACATATGTACACCTTTTTGTTTCTTTGTTTTTGTGTAAGGACCCTTTGTGGGCTTTTGTAACCATTTGTAAGGACCTCTTCGTGGGCTTTTGTAATCAAGTGTTTATGAATACAATGATTTTACCCCATTTTTGTCTCTGATGTTTTCTACGTTACCTTTTACTTGCGCATATGAAAAATCTAAATGCATAACCCCACCGGTCGGTGTCAATGTCTAGCCTTGGTGGAAGTATATTTCTCTGACCTTTGATTGATTAATACTGCTCCCTGCGGAACCCTTTGCCTTTGATTGATTAATATGGCTCCCTGCGGAACCCTTTGCCTTTCCTCGGACCAAGCCTGGACTGGACCGATAAACTAGGATCGTCTGGAAGTTTGTTTTGATCTTATCGTAAATAGCCTTAAGGCATCGCAAGTAGATCCAGAATGAGGTCTTACCCGAATTTAGGTGGTACCCCGTGATCAAGCCCATATGGGCAGAGCTTAAATTCTTATTTCCTTGGAGCCTAACTTCCCTTTGATGGAGGTCCTCGAGGTCGGGTACCACCTCGGGACTTGCAGTGATGTTGTTGGCTCCTTAGAGACTAACTTCTTTTCGATGGAGGTCCTCGAGGTCGGGTACCACCTCGGGACTTGTGGTGATGCCGTTGGCTCCTTGGAGCCTAACTTCTTTTCGATGGAGGTCCTCGAGGTTGGGTGCCACCTCGGGACTGGTGAGGATGTTGCTGGCTTCCTGGAGCCTAACTTCCCTTTGATGGAGGTCCTCGAGGTCGGGTACCACCTCGGAACTGGCGATGATTATGTCGGCCTCTTGGAGCCTAACTTCCCTTTGATGGAGGTCCTCGAGGTCGGGTACCACCTTGGGACTAGCGATGATTACATCGGCCTCTTGGAGCCTATCTTCCCTTTGATAGAGGTCCTTGAGGTCGGGTACCGCCTCGGGACTCACTGTGGTACGGGGATCTCCGTTCCGAGACATTACATAGGATCTCCTAATGTACGATATGGCTGCAAAGCTACCGAGGCGATTACGCCATTGTATCTTCCCGAAGCGATATCGGTTAGCGTCTTTAATTGGCTCTTGAGGTAGGCGGACCGTCGCAGTTTTTTCCATATATATATATAGAGTTGTTTTCGCTCTTTTGGAGATCCCATCCTTCTAAGTAGTTACCTTTCTTTTCCTGCGTTAAGACTTTCATCATTTTAGTATCAGCGTACTCGTACCGACTCCTTGCTTTAGTTCTCTGAGTTTGCCGTCGCCATGACTATTACATCGGGGTCTGTCGGGCAGAGAGGGGAGAGCTCCGCCTCCGATATTCGGGAAAAATGAGAGCATACCTTGAATATTACTTCTTTGATGGGAGAAGAGCATCTTAGGTTAGTGAGAAAAAAATACGGCTGGGGGGAGAAAGTAGTGTTACAGATACTTTCCCCGGATAAGGGCATCACGGATTGTGCAGATGGATTCTTGAATGTGTACACATATCCTTTCACACTAGGCCCCCTTGATAGGATTGTGCTTGACTTATGTTTAAAGTATCATGTCAGCTTGGCGTAGATCCACCCGTGATTTTGGCGAATAATGTTGATGATGAGATTTTTTTGCGGAGAAGGCGGGTCTTGAATTCACGCTCAGTCATCTTATTAGGCTGTATCGGCCCTTTCACAATCGAGTTCTGCTAACCTTGCGATGCCGGTCAACTATGCCCTTTGTTGTCGACGACGAGGAAGAATGAGATCGGGAGTGGATGATTGTCCGAGTTTGGACCGCTGACGTTATCCCCATGGAGTTCATGCCATTCCCCGAGGAATGGTATTTTGCACGAAAGTGGTACATTCTTTGCCTTCTCGGTTTTGTTTATGGCAGAAGCTGGTTTCGTAACCGTGCCTTCTTTTCCTTTTCTACAGCGGTTTCATGGGCGTCGGGCGATGTTCCAGATCTGCCGGATTAGGTTTGGAAGTTGGAGACCCACTCGACTCGTGATGAGCGCAAGTGGCGAGCTTTGTCCTCGGGCAGATGGGAAGCAAAACATCACGGTGCGTGTTGTGCTATTTTTTCCTTTCCCCTCCTTTATATGGAGAGGCATTTTCCCTTTCCGCATATTAATCTTATCGTTGTAGGCGTCGGGGAGCCTTCCGAAGCAAGGCCACGCTCCTTTGGAGAAGGGGAAGGGTTGCTAGCTTCCGGGCTAAAGAATGACAACAATAAGCGATAGATGCCTTTGCATGGCGACGGTGCTCAAAGTGAGGCAAACTTGGACCGCGGGCCCGGAGTGGAAGTGTCGATTGAGCCGACTGCACCCGTAGTTTCTAATTCTGGAAAGGCGGTTTCTCCTCTGCTGTCATCCTCTTTTTTCGCCGGAGAAACTTCGAGGGTTTCTCGAAAATCGAGGTCATATGTGTCGAGCGACAGTGCCTCGATTGGGGTCAAGTTATTTGGAGCCGGGGAAGCCTGGGTAGCAGATGTCTGCTCGATCATCGAGGAAGTCCAGCGGCTTCACTATGCGGTGAGTTTTGCCACAACTGTCCAAATTTCATGTCCTCCCTTTCTTATCGTGTTTTCTTTTTGCAGGCTTTTGATAAGCTTAAGTTCGAGTTGCTTCGCCGGGAGGCTAGGCTTCGGAAAGCTTTAGACGAGGAGAAATCGCTTAGGCACCTTTGTGAAGAAAAGGAAAACGAGTTGGCATGCTTACAGTATGAAGCGAGTCGGAGCTTGAATTATGAGAGCTAATTCAAGGAGCAGGTAGTTTTTTTCCAACTGAGCGTGTGTTTTTTCTTCTAGCTCCTGAGGCTAGTGTTTTGTTTATTTCAGTTGCAGAAAAAGGCGGAGGACCTGGAGCTCCTTCTGAATGAAGTTGACCGAACCAAGCGCGAGTATGATGAGTTGAAGGCTCGGTCAGGCACTCGGACTTTAGCGGAGGAGGGTGCTCTAGGCAAAGTCTCTGCCCTTGAGGCTCAACTTCGCTTAGCTTGTGACAATGCTTTGGTTCAAACAAATGTGATTACGAAGCTCAAGTCCGAGCTTTCGAGGGTCAGGGCTAAGATCGTTGATGCCCGCGCTGAAGTCGTGACAAGCCAAACTAAGGTTGACCAGGAGATGGCGATCTATTTGAAGGATGCTGCCGATACTCAAACTGGGCCGCGAAAGGCCCTCGATCGTGAAGGCAGGATCAAGGAATATGCTCGTTGCAAGTCTCGAAGAAAGACTCTCGAGGAGATCCGTGGTAGGGGTTTTGTCCTCTCGGAAGAGTTGGTGCGAGCGAGGGCGGACGAGCGTGATGCTCGGTTACTTCTGTCTGACACCGAAGGAAGCGAAGACGAGGCAGGCAGGCTGTAGCCCCAAGGGGGGCATAGATTTTGCCATCTGTATGTAGCATTTTCAAAGCATGTTTGTAAATGGAGATTGCATTTTTTTGTATATGTGTATAAAGAAAACCTCTTGGCTTTACTTCTTCTATATCCTTTTCTATCTCGAATTTGGTTGAGTGAACTGGTCCTTTCAGTCGATAGGAATCCTTGGATTCGCGATATAGCCCTGAGGCTCATCGGGCTGGCCCGTAGGTTTTTATGTACTTGGCCGATGTGAGCCTTTAGTATAAGCTGGCGTTTGAGCTCTTATGCTTTTGTTTTTATAAATGTTTTGATCAACTGTTTAGGGTTTAGTCTCCTAGTCGGGTTTCGAGTTGAGCTCATTCGACCCTCAAGTTTTTGATCTGTGTGGGCTGGCGACAATGGCTCTTACGCCTTGGGTCGATGCGATCTTTTAGTGTAAGTTGGCATTTGAGCTCTTACGCTTTTGTTCTTGGGCATTTTTAGTTAACTGCTTTGGGTTCAGTCTCCGAGTCGGATTTCGACTCGAGCTCACTCGACCCTCAAGTTTTCGTATTTTAAGCTGGCGACAGTGGCTCTAACACTTTGGGTCAGTGTGACCGTTTATGTGGGCTGGCGACAATGGCTCTTTCGACATGGGTCGATGCGACCTTTTGTGTAGGATTTATTTTTCCCTCGATCAGGATTTTTTTAAAGTGTTTGCCTAACTCTTCGATAGTTTATTAAAAAACCTCGATTGTGAGTCCTTATATGGCGATGATCTAGCACCTCGGGAGGTTTGGATCGGAGGCTGAGTATCGCGAAGCCAGTGTTTAGGAGCTAGCATGGTCGAAGCTCTTTTGCCTATGTCGAGGGTAGCCTAAACTTTGAGATCGGGTTTACGCCTTTAGCAAGGTCTTACAAGATTTTCATGCCTTTAAGGTCTTACAGTTTCTAGATACTTGGTACAATTGTGGTTCATGCCTTACTTGAGGTCTTACAGAAGCTGTTGTTGCCTTTCGTAGGTCTTGGGAGACCGAGCCTGCCCACTCGGGGTCTTATGGCTTCGGGTTTTTAATGGATGATGGTTGGCGACAATCCCCGTGTTATCGAGGATCTTTCGGCTCGGGAGCCATCGCGATGGAGATGACAATTTTACGGCAGTCCCCGAGCTTATCGAGGATTTCTCGGCTCGGGAGCTAAGTTCAATCCACGAAGGTTTTCAATGGAATATTATACGGAGTTTTCCCTACTCCAGGTATGTTAAGGCCATCCCTTCTTTCTTTTGGCATGGTCCAAATTATACAGAAGAAACGAGCAAACACACAGTTTCCATAAATTACTCTATTCATAAAAATACTAGGGGTGTCTATATTCTTGATTCCCCATGAGAATTATTGTTATATTCTGTTCATGGGTCTCGGAATAATACGTGGTCGAAAAAGTTTATCCAGAAGGAATATTGAGATTATTACGTATTTTTCATGCATTTCACTCATTTATACATGTGCATTGACCCATGACCAGATGGCGTTATATACGCGTAAATATGTAAATATATGTATATGTGATATGGGAAAAGGTTACAGCGTTATATACGCACCACCACCTGATCCGCTTGTATACATTGATGATTTGCCCATAGTGGTCGAGATGATATCATGGGATGCCCTCAGAGGCAGATGATGTTATGAAACATGTACCTATGCACAACATGACATTCATACGAATATGCATGACTCTATAAGTATTTCATGATTTACAAATTTTTCCAAACTTACAGGTTGAGTCATTTACTCTATATTTCTTCCATGTCTGTTATGTAATTATTTATGTGCCTTACATACTCGGTACATTATTCGTACTAACGTCCGCTTTTCCTGGGGACGATGCGTTTCATGCCTGCAGGTCCCGATAGACAGGCCGAGATCTCTGCAAGTAGGCTATCAGCTCAACGGAAGATGTTGGTGCGCTCCATTCGTTTCGGAGTTGCTTTTTTGGTTTGTATGATTTAGACGTGTATTGTTTAGTATGGCGGGACTCAGTCCCGACCTTTGTGAAAATTATGTATTCTTCGAGGCTTGTAGATAGAAGTCATGTACGTAAAAGATTGTATGGCCTTGTCGGCCTATGTTTAGTATACGAGTGGTTATTTTGGCCTTATAGGCCCGTACGTCATATGTATAAGTTTAGATTACATGCTGGGTCGTGTCATGTCGAGTATTTCTCTATGTTTTACTGTGCTTATCTCACGGTAGCCTCCGAGACTCATTTACCTCTGATAGTATGATACGATAGATATGTTACGTAGGTACTCGGTTGAGTAAGGTATCGGATGCCCGTTACCGCCATCGTTTTTAGTCGTGACACCTTCAAGGCTGCCATAACTATTAATCCTCCATCGACTGCCTTTAGCGAGGCATCGGACTCAACCTCGAGACCTCGTATGTGCAAGCTCGAGGCCCACGAATCCCAGTCATTCTGTTTGACCATTATATTGTGTTTAAGCTATTATCTCATTTTCTAGTCTTTTACTTAGCATCTATTGCCTAACAACTAGCATAAAAATAGATCACATATTTTTAGAACCACAAAATCAAATCTAATTGTTAAAACCACTTTCAACGTAAATAGGGGGGCATTGATTTAATTGCTGAAATTGAGAGGGTGAAGACTCTAGAAGAGGAAGTTGCGGCCTTGCTCCCTTCTGAAGATGAGTAGAGCAGTGACTCGGGAGGCGATGAAGATGGAAGCGGAGTCCCTGAAGGGGAGGAGGCCATTGGAAATCCGGATGCTACGACCGAGGCTATTGAAAGCGTAGTTTCTGAGGGGGCCATTGGTCCACAGTCCCTGAGGGAGAGGTAGACTAGACTTTTTCTTTTTTGATTCTTTGTATGGGGCTTTCAGAGAGCGTTTGCCAATGTAGCTTTTGTATCTTTTTCACGTACGCGTATAGAAGAAAACCTTTTGGTTTCATCTTTCATGCCTTTTATTCTGCTTGTGCATGTCTTTCTTCGTTTCGAATTTATATGTCAGTTGATGATTGGCCAGGTGAACTGTATTTCGAGTAACGACCCTTAGGTATATAATTGATCCCTGAAGCTTGTTAGGCTGGCCCGTAGGCCTTTGTGCGTTTGGTCGGCACGACTTTTTGACTTAAGCTGGTGATAGCGGCTCTCACGTATTTGCCCTTAGGTGTTTTTTAGTTACCTATTTCGGGATCAGTCTTCGAGTCGAATTTTGACTGGAGCTCATTGGCCTTCAAGTTTGTGAATTTCAAGCTGGCCCTTAGGCTCTTACGCGTTAGGCCGGTATGACCCTTTATATGGGCTGGCGGCAGTGGCTCTTACTCATTGGGTCGGTACGACCATATGCTGGTGATACTGGCTCTTGCGCGTTGGGTCGGTACGACCTTTTTCATAGGCTGGCAACAATGGATCTTACACATTAGGGTCGGTACGACCTTTTACATGGGCTGGCGACAGTGGCTCTTATGCATTAGGGTCGGTACGACCTTTTACATGGGCTGGCAACAGTGGCTCTTACGCATTAGGGTCAGTACGACCTCTAATATAGGCTTTATTTTTCCCTCGTTAAGGACTTTTTGAGATTATGTTTTGCCCGACTCTTCGACGGTTCGTAGAACCTCGATTGTGAACCGTTATGTGGCAATGATCGAGCACCTCAGGAGGTTTTGCTCGGTGGCTGAGTGTTTCGAAGCCTATAGTTTTGGAGCTGACATGGTCGAAGCCCTTTTGACTATGTTTAGGGTAGCCTTGTTTAACCAGTTCTTTTCGAAGTACTTTCGAAGTAATTGGAGGCCTATGATTTTAGCGAGACATTGAAAGGTTTCTTGGCTCTGGAGCCGTTTTTGTAACCTTGATGTTGCCTCATTGAGGGATTACAGGTTCGAAGCTTCTAAATCGGAGGTCGTACGGCTTCGAGTTTTTGACGTTAGTGCCCAAGGGTTCGGGACGTTTTTGGCTTCTGGAGCTGTTTTCGTAAACTTGAAGGCTTCTCGACACCAGTCCCCGAGCGTTCGGGATGCAAGTCCCCGAGTTTTCGGGACATTGGTCCTTGGAGCCTTTTTTGTAAACATGATATTGCCTTGTTGAGGGCTTACGAGTTCTAAGCTTTCGACCCGGAGGCCATATGGCTTTGAGTTTTGACGCCAGTCCCTGAATGTTCGGGGAATTTTTGGCTCTGGAGCCGTTTTTGTAAAAAATAGCAAACTTCGTTGGCACAGTTACTACTTTGATGGAGGGGAAAATATTTTTTGATTTCTTGGTACAAGTATACATGTTATTGCCGTCTAGGGCCCGGTTGTTCTACATGGGCACGGTTCGTTTGATCGTTTGGTCTGGTACATCATTTTCCTATCGGGACCATGTTTACCACGTCTCGGCCTCTCCGAGAAGAAGACCTTCTGGGGGAAATGCCCCCTAGTATTCGAGGTTGATTGAAGAGAAGCCTTGAATACTTGTTGGGTCTTTCCTAGGTAGCATATAGATGTTGCCTCGTTAAAAACCTTGTGGGTAAAAAACCCATTTTTGGGATGAAAAACCTGATCGAAGGAAAAGAGTGCAACGCATGCCTTTGAAATCGAAGGCTTTTGAGCTTTTAGCAGTAATAGTGTTTGAGCATCGATACATTCCAATTGCTTGGAAGTTGTTTGCCCTCCATAGTGTTGAGTTTGTAGGATCCTTTGCCGACCACCCCGAGGATGCGGTATGGTCCTTCCCAGTTCTGACCGAGATTTCCTTCATTGGGATTTCGAGTGTTCGAGGTGACCTTCCTTTGGACTAAGTCCTCGATTGCAAAATGTTGGAGATTCGTTCTTCTGTTGTAGTATCTTTCGTTTCTCTGCTTTTGTGCGGCCATTCGGACCAGCGAGGCTTCTCACTTTTCATCTAGTAGTTCGAGAGCAGCATCTTGACCTCGTTATTTGAGCTCTTGGTGGCATGTTGGAATCTGGTGGTTGGTTCTCCAGCCTCAACCGGCATCAAAGCCTCGGCTGCATATACCAGAGAGAAAGGTGTTTCCCCCGTGCTTGATTTTGGAGTTGTGGGATATGCCCATAGTACTTCGGGTAATATTTCTCTCCATCTTCCCTTCGCACTTTCCAACTTCTTTTTTCGATTTTGAATGATGATTTTGTTCGTGGATTCGGCCTGGCCATTTNGATAGAGGTCCTTGAGGTCGGGTACCGCATCGGGACTCACTGTGGTACGGGGATCTCCGTTCCCGAGACATTACATAGGATCTCCTAATGTACGATATGGCTGCACAGCTACCGAGGCGATTACGCCATTGTACCTTCCCGAAGCGATATCGGTTAGCGTCTTTTAATTGGCTCTTGAGGTAGGCGGACCGTCGCAGTTTTTTCCATATATATATATATAGAGTTGTTTTCGCTCTTTTGGAGATCCCATCCTTCAAAGTAGTTACCCTTTTTTCCTGCGTTAAGACTTTCATCATTTTAGTATCAGCGTACTCGTACCGACTCCTTGCTTTAGTTCTCTGAGTTTGCCGTCACCATGACTATTACATCGTGGTCTGTCGGGCAGAGAGGGGAGAGCTCCGCCTCCGGTATTCGGGAAAAATGAAAGCATACCTTGAATATTACTTCTTTGATGGGAGAAGAGCATCTTAGGTTAGTGAGAAAAGACTACGGCTGGGAGGAGAAAGTAGTGTTACAGATACTTTCCCCAGATAAGGGCATCACGGATCGTGCCGATGGATTCTTGAATGTGTACACGTATCCTTTCACACTAGGCCCCCTTGATAGGATTGTGCTTGACTTATGTTTAAAGTATCGTATCAGCTTGGCGTAGATCCACCCGTGATTTTGGCGAATAGTGTTGATGATGAGATTTTTTTACGAAGAAGGCGGGTCTTGAATTCACGCTCAGTCATCTTATTAGGCTGTATCGGCCCTTTCACCATCGAGTTCTGCTAACCTTGCGATGCCGGTCAACTACGCCCTTTGTTGTCGACGACGAGGAAGAATGAGATCGGGAGTGGATGAGTCAATTTGTTCGAGTTCGGACCGCTGACGTTATCCCCATGGAGTTTATGCCATTCCCTGAGGAATGGAATTTTGCACGAAAGTGGTACATTCTTTGCCTTCTCGGTTTTGTTTATGGCAGAAGCTGGTTTCGTAACCGTGCCTTCTTTTCCTTTTCTACAGCGGTTTCATGGGCGTCGGGCGATGTTCTAGATCTGCCGGATTGGGTGTGGAAGTTGGAGACCCACTCGACTCGTGATGAGCGCAAGTGGCGAGCTTTGTCCTCGAGCAGATGGGAAGCAAAACATCAAGGTGCGTGTTGTGCTATTTTTTCCTTTCCCCTCCTTTATATGGAGAGGCGTTTTCCCTTTCCGCGTATTAATCTTATCGTTGTAGGCGTCGGGGAGCCTTCCGAAGCGAGGCCGCGCTCCTTTGGAGAAGGGGAAGGGTTGCTAGCTTCCGGGCTAAAGAATGACAACAATAAGCGATAGATGCCTTTGCATGGCGACGGTGCTCAAAGTGAGGCAAACTTGGACCGCAGGCCCGGAGTGGAAGTGTCGATTGAGCCGACTGCACCCGTAGTTTCTAATTTTGGAAAGGCGGTTTCTCCTCTGCTGCCATTTCGCCGGAGAAACTTCGAGGGTTTCTCGAAAATCGAGGTCATATGTGTCGAGCGACCGTGCCTCGATTGGGGTCAAGTTATTCGGAGCCGGGGAAGCCTGGCTAGCAGATGTGTGCTCGATCATCGAGGAAGTCCAGCGGCTTCACTATGCGGTGAGTTTTGCCACAAGTTTCCAAATTTCATGTCCTCCCTTTCTTATCGTGTTTTCTTTTTGCAGGCTTTTGATAAGCTTAAGTTCGAGTTGCTTCGCCGGGAGGCTAGGCTTTGGAAAGCTTTGGACGAGGAGAAATCGCTTAGGCACCTTTGTGAAGAAAAGGAAAACGAGTTGGCATGCTTACAGTATGAGGCGAGTCAGAGCTTGAATTATGAGAGCTAATTCAAGGAGCAGGTAGTTTTTTTCCAACTGAGCGTGTGTTTTTTCTTCTAGCTCCTGAGGCTAGTGTTTTGTTTATTTCAGTTGCAGAAAAAGGCGGAGGACCTGGAGCGCCTTCTGAATGAATTAGACCGAACCAAGCGCGAGTATGATGAGTTGAAGGCTCGGTCAGGCACTCAGACTTTAGCGGAGGAGGGTGCTCTGGGCAAAGTCTCTGCCCTTGAGGCTCAACTTCGCTTAGCTTGTGACAATTCTTTGGTTCAAACAAATGTGATTACGAAGCTCGAGTCTGAGCTTTCGAGGGTCAGGGCTAAGATCGTTGATGCCCGCGCTGAAGTCGTGACAAGCCGAACTAAGGTTGACCAGGAGATGGCGATCTATTTGAAGGATGTTGCCGATGCTCAAGCTGGGCCGCGAAAGGCCCTCGATCGTGAAGGAAGGATCAAGGAATATGCTCGTTGCAAGTCTCGAAGAAAGACTCTCGAGGAGATCCGTGGTAGGGGTTTTTTCCTCTCGGAAGAGTTGGCGCGAGCGAGGGCGGACGAGCGTGATGCTCGATTATGTCTGTCTGACACCGAAGGAAGCGAAGACAAGGCAGGCAGGCTGTAGCCCCAAGGGGGGCGTAGATTTTGCCATCTGTATGTAGCATTTTCAAAGCATGTTTGTAAATGGAGATTGCATTTTTTTTTGTATATGTGTATAAAGAAAACCTCTTGGCTTTACTTCTTCTGCATCCCTTTCTATCTCGAATTTGGTCGAGTGAACTGGTCCTTTCAGTCGATAGGAATCCTTGATTTCGCGATATGGCCCTGAGGCTCATCGGGCTGGCCCGTAGGTTTTTATGTACTTGGCCGATGTGAGCATTTAGTATAAGCTGGCGTTTGAGCTCTTATGCTTTTGTTTTTATACATGTTTTGATCAACTGTTTTGGGTTTAGTCTCCGAGTCGGGTTTCGAGTCGAGCTCATTCGACCCTCAAGTTTTTGATCTGTGTGGGCTGGCGATAACGGCTCCTACGCCTTGGGTCGATGCGATCTTTTAGTGTAAGTTGGCATTTGAGCTCTTACGCTTTTGTTCTTGGGCATTTTTAGTTAACTGTTTTGGGTTCAGTCTCCGAGTCGGGTTTCGACTCGAGCTCATTCGACCCTCAAGTTTTCGTATTTTAAGCTGGCGACAGTGGCTCTAACACTTTGGGTCGGTGTGACCGTTTATGTGGGCTGGCGACAATGGCTCTTACGCCATGGGTCGATGCGACCTTTTGTGTAGGATTTATTTTTCCCTCGATCAGGATTTTTTTAAAGTGTTTGCCTAACTCTTCGATAGTTTAGTAAAAAACCTCGATACTGAGTCATTATATGGCGATGATCTAGCACCTCGGGAGGTTTGGATCGGAGGCTGAGTGTCGCGAAGCCAGTGTTTAGGAGCTAACATGGTCGAAGCTCTTTTGCCTATGTCGAGGGTAGCCTAAACTTAGAGATCGGGTTTACGCCTTTAGCAAGGTCTTACAAGATTTTCATGCCTTTAAGGTTTTACAGTTTCTAGATACTTGGTACAAGTATTGTTCACGCCTTGCTTGAGGTCTTACAGATATTGCCACTTGGTGCAATTGTGGTTCATGCCTTACTTGAGGTCTTACAGAAGCTGTTGTTGCCTTTCGTAGGTCTTGGGAGACCGAGCCTGCCCACTCGGGGTCTTATGGCTTCGGGTTTTCAATGGATGATGGTTGGCGACAGTCCCCGAGTTATCGAGGATCTTTCGGCTCGGGAGCCATCGCGATGGAGATGAAAATTTTACGGCAGTCCCCGAGCTTATCGAGGATTTTTCGGCTCGGGAGCCATTACTTGCAAACTTGGTGATGCCTCGTTTGAGGGCTTACGATTCTGGAGTCTCCGACCCGGAGTTCATGTGGCTTTGAGTTTTCAATGCCAGTCCCCGAGTGTTTCTGGCGTTTTTGGCTTTGGAGCCATTTCGTGATTTTGATGTTGCCTCATTGATGGCTTATGAGTTTGAAGATCCGACCTGGGAGTCGCATTGTTTTGAGTTGTCGATGCCAGTCCCCGAGTGTTCGGGACTTTTTTTACAGAGGAGCCATTTTTGCAAAAATGCCGAGATTCTCTTGAAGCGTGATATGCTTTGATGAAAAGTATTCTTCAATCACTTGGTACAAGTATACATGCCTTTGCTGTTAGGAGCTTGGTTGTTCTATGCGGACACGGTTCGTTTGACCGTTTGGTCCGGTACATTATTTTCCTATCGGGACCCTGTTCAGCATGTCTTAGCTTCTCCGAGAAGGTGATCTTCTGGGGGGATGCCCCCCGGTATTCGAGGTTGATTGCAAAAGAAGCCTTGAATACTTGTTGTGTTTTCTTTAGGTAGCATATAGTTGTTGCCCCGTTCAAAACCTTGCCAGTAAAACCCGTTTTGAGATGAAAACCCGATCAAAGGAAAAGAGTTCAACGCATGCTTTTGAAACCTAGGGCCTTCGATTTGGAGAGTGCTTTGGCCGTTTTGATTGAATACCTGCACTTAGGTTAGCGTAGAATGTAATTAAAAGAGAAAAGAGATGGTCATACCTTAGCGTGGAACGTGCCGGCGATGTTTCGAACGTTTGTTATTAGGATGCGGTATGGTCCTTCGCTTCGTTTTGTTTGGACTTAGCCGAGGGCGTAGCTTGCAGTCGCTATTTTACTATTTGATTATCCTTTGGCTCCTTCGAGGGTGGATGCACTGGTGTTGGTGATACATCGTGCACCGCGAACATTTCCCTCGCCGCATGATGTTCCCCGTAGACAGTTTTAATCCCATCCTTTTTCGGGAATTTCATCATTTGGTGGAGGGTGGATGGTACTTGTAAGGCCCCATGAAAATTTGTTCTCAAAACCTAGTAGCTCATAGGTTCAGACCCTTTGTACTGATCTAAGCATTTAATAATTAAGAATCAAAGTTTTCCAGAAAAGTGCTATTATGCGGTCCAGAATGCGGTCGCAAATCAAGTATGCGGACCGCATTTCTATCGCAAAGTGAGTCAGTGTGTTAGCCAAATTTGAGGTCAATATGCGGTCCATTATGCGATCGCATAACAGATATGCGGACCGCATAGTCGTCGCATAATCATCTTAGAATTTTGTAGAGGGCAGTTATGCGGTGCATTATGCGACCGCAGAATGGGTATGCGGACCGCATTTCTACCGCAAACCCAAACAGAATGTTCAGAGTTTTGGAGCACTTTTGCGGTCCATTATGCGGAACGCATTTCCACTTTGTGATCGCAAAGCGCGACCGCAAACCTGACTCGGGCTCCTATTTTTCTAAATTTTAAACCCGACCCTTTTTTCAATAAAACACCCAACCCCTCATTTTAACGTATTTTCTGAACAAAACTAGAGAGAGGGAAGAGAGAGTTCTTGAGAGAGAAAGTCCCACCTTCTTCAATTTGATTCTTCAAAGTCACCTAGGCCAGGGAAATTTCAAGTAACTGTCTTCATCTTCGTTCTTGCAGGTAAAATCCCCAACCCTTCTTCATTTGTTTTTAGATTTCAACAAAAAGGAGGATTCTCATGCATTGATTCTTGAAAATGGAAGTTGAAATACACATGCATGTCTTTTAAAACCTAAAATCTAGTAAGAGGATTTGGGTAGAAGTAAAGGGTTGCAAAAGAGGGGTTGACAACCTAAATAAGTTCGGGTAGTAATTATGAACTTCAATTCTATGATATATGTGTTAACTTGTGAACTAGATTGACGGTACTAGGCTGTTCGGTGAATTAAAAGTAGAAGTTAATAAGGAAAATTCGACTCTAGGTATGTATGGCTAACTTTATCCTTTGTAAAGTCACCTTGTTTGGTGTACGAGTAATTGGTATGTGATACTTATATGGACTATCTGTGACTTTGCGTGATTAATATGCCTTGAACGTTGCTGGTTAAGTCTCCCGATATAATTGTGTAAGTAAATGGCAACAACCCAAGTGTGTGTGTGTGAATGTATTTATGTGGTAAGAGCTGCGTAACAAATGATAGAAAGAGATCGTAATTGATGCATTTGAAACAACTGTGGTAATATCATATGTGACTTGTCGTGGGAAATTATCGTTGTGACTTAAATTGTATACGGACTGTTGTATATGATGGAAATGGTATTGAGGTTAATGAAAACTCATTGTGAAATTGTTATTGTTGTTGAGAAATGATATTCTGGATGGCCTGAAGCCATGTGATTGAACTGTGAACTATTGTTATTGTGTAAAATGTGATTGTCCGGTGGGATCGGGTTGCGCGCCGCAACACGAAGTTATAAGGTGTGGGTTTTGGTGATAAGGGTGGCCGAGGTAATAAGGGTGGCAAAGGTAATAAGGGTGGGAAAGTGATCGAAATCACTATTGAAATGAACATATGTGAAAGTTGTGAAATCATTGATGTTATGAAATAATGTTGAAAGGGGAAAAGGAGAGATTCTGAAACTTGTTTGGCTTTGGTTGTACCTTTCATGTACATTTGATCGTTGATTCTATTACTTTTCGTTACTTGTGTATTGTTTGATTTTACTTGGGGTAATGTTTGTTCATACATACCAGTACAATTCAAATGTACTGACATCCCTTTTGCCGGGGCGCAACATTAGTGTTATGATTGTAGGTGGATCTATAGCAGGTACTCCAGTCCACCGACAGTAGCACTCCTTCACTTCCCGTCAGCTGTATTGGTGAGCCCCTTTCCTTTCAGGGCCCTGTGTGGCTCATGCCATTTTTCTTCCCGGAGTCTTATTTTGGTATTTGTATAAGGTATAGCCGGAGCTTTGTTACCGGCAAGTATTGTATCACCCTTTTGTATCCTTAGAGGCTCCGTAGACAGGAAATGTGGGTTGTGAACTTATGTAAATATGTATTCTGTATGTTGGGCGATGTAAGTTGTAAACCACGCAATTAACCATATATGTTATGGATATTTCGTAAAAAGGTGTTTAAATCATAAATGGCTATTTCCTTTGATTAATGAGTAATGAAAACACGGGGCAACACGTGGGTTAGGAAAGGCACCCAGGTCCGCTTGACCGGGGCCACCCGGTCGAGCGCCGGTCGCACCCCTCGGTTATGGGGCGTGATAATACTGCTCTCATGCAGTGTATCCACGGCCTCCCAAACAAGGCGTTGTACCTCATGTCTCCTTCAATGACATGGAATTTGACATTTTGGGTCACGCTGGCCACGTTGACTGGGAGGGTGATTTCTCCTTTCGTTGTTTCACTCGCCATGTTGAATTTGTTCAGGACTCGAGTGGCGGGCACGATTTGGCCAAGCAGTCCGAGCTGCTCTATTAACCTCAACTTGATAATGTTGGCCGAGCTACCTGGATCCACGAGTACACGTTTTATTTTAAATGTATGTACGAGGAAATAGATTACCAGTGCGTCATTGTGAGGTTGAGACAAGGCCTCAGTGTCCTCTTCGCTGAATGTGAGGGCGTCTTCGGGTATGTACCCCCGGGTTCGCTTTTCTCTAGTGATGGATGTTTTCGTCCTTCTCATCATGGGTTCGTGTGGAGCATCGATGCCTCCCAAGATCATGTGGATAACATGCTGCGGCTCATTCATTTCGTTCTTTCCCGGAACTGATTTTTGGCCCGATCACTTAAGAATTCTCGGAGGTGACCTTTATTGAGTAGTATGGCTACTTTTTCTCGGAGCTGGTGGCAATCCTCGGTCCTGTGGCCATGTGTGTTGTGAAAATCACACATTAAAATATGATTCCAATGCGAAGGATCCGATTGCACAGGCCTTGGCCACTTGGCATCTCTGATTTTGCTGATGGCGAACACGTTGTCTGATACATCGACATTGAAGTTGTATTCTGACAGGCGAGGTGCCTCTGCTAGCCCCGTGTGCCTATCATACCCAGCTCTGTTGAAGATTCCCCGAGGATTCTTTCCTTGGTCCATCCTTCTATCATTGTGGGGTACGTTGCGCCTCGGGACGTTCCTCCTATCTTCGATGTATGGCCGGTACCTTTCTTTGTTTGGTTTTGGCTCTTTTGCCAGAAGCTTGCTTGGATATACTGAGCCCGAGGGGGCCCCCAGCTGGTCGTCCTCGACCCTGATTTTCGACTGGTATCGGTTATGAACATCCGACAAAGTCACGGTCGGGTACTCGACTAGGTTATGCTTCAGCTGTTTTGAAGCCACCAAGTTTCGCTTGTTCAGATCTTGAGTGAAGGCCTGCACCGCCCAGTCGTCATAGACCGGTGGCAGTTCCATTCGTTCCATTTGGAAGCGAGATACGAACTCTCGCAGCATCTCATTATCTCTCTGTTTAATCTTGACGACGTCAGATTTCCTTGTTGCTACTTTGTTGGCGCCAGCATGTGCGTTGATGGTTGTGTTACCACATCATTGCCCCTTTAGAGAGTGTTTTCCCGAACTTTTTCAGCAGGACGGACTCGATCTCGTCGTCCCTTAGGTCGTTGCCCTTAGCCAGCTGTTGTGCCTGCAACATTTCAAAAATAACATGAAGGCTAACCTCTCGTTCTTCCCGGGCTGGGGTTTTCTGGGCTTCTTGTTGGTCGCCTTTGTGTATGCTCCTGTTAGTGTGGGAGCTTATTTCGACGAGACTTCGTCCACCGGAATTTGTCCTGGTGCGTTCTCAAAGTTTCGTGGTGGCTCACCAAGACCTGGAATAGCCACACCATTCTCTCTGTGGTTGTCAAGGTTATTATTTACTAATCAGACATTCCGACCTGAAATCAAAGATCTTTGGACAAGAAAAAGCGTGAAAGATAACTTGCCTTGTGTAATGGAACCAACAAGAAAATAATCACTATTATTTTTAACCCCACGGTGGGCGCCAAACTGCATACCCGGAAAATGGTAATTACAATTAGGTTTGATTATTAGACTCTAAAAATACGTGACCTATTTTTATGCCGGTTGTTAAGTAGTCAATGCTATGTAGGGGAGACTTGGAAGTGAAATAAGAGTTAAGGATGAAATGATAATCAAACCGGTAGGTAGACAATCGGGGGACTCGAGCTCGTCAATCCGGGGCCTCGAGGTCGATTCTGGGGCTCGACCGTGAGCTATCGAAGGTGATCGAAGTATCACTAACAGTTACGATAAAATCAAAGAAGGCTCTTTATGGCCAATGATAAGCAATAAATGATGAACACTAATGAAGATTAAATAAATGGAAGCAGATATATCAAGAGAATATGTAAGAGAGTAGAGAGAATGTTATGTTTATATTTCTTGTGAAGCAGCTGAAGCAACAGACCCTTACAAAATGACAAGGACTCCCTTTATATATGAGGGAAATCTCAACAATGTATAAAATACATTAGTGACAAAGAAGCGGAGATGGGACAGCTAGATATGACACCCTGATTCAGGGTTAGGGTAGTCCACTAGGCTCTATCAGTCCTAGCCGTGTACCTTGGGAACTCCCCATTTCTACCATCATCGTGATTATTACTACACTGAGGTGGAGCGTCAACGTCCCTCGAGGAAGGGTACTCGGCCGTGGCCTCGAGCCATCGAGGTGATCTTCCTAAGTGCCTTACTGATGAGGAATTGGACCCTCCGATTTCACCGTATACAGAAGGACATCAAAAAAAAATTCCATCGAGTATGCGATGTAATAAGCTCGCAGATTTACAAGAGTCAGATGGTCTTCCCTAAGTACTACAATGAAAGACTAGCTGAGGAAATAAGGAAGAAGGCTTTAACCTAAGCTCAGTGACTAAAAGAGAAAATGGTCTTATAACAACAGTCTCACACCAACATTGTATGCACTCCATAAGAAAATGGCACCTACCGTGGCTAATGAACGGGAAGTAAAATCAAAGTAATATCCAAGGTCATATGAGTTTTATGGAATTCCAAAATGAATGGGCCCTAAGATAAGGTAAGTATGCACACGAAAGGGGGAAGAAAGACCAGGAATATTAATTCTATACATTTAAAGAAAGTTGAGATGGAACAAAAGGAATTATTCGATCAATGATCCAGAGTTAGAAAGTTATGGATACACTCAAGATTTTGGAGCATTATCCATGCAGCATATATGTTGACAATCACACAGCTATATAGGACTCCGGTATAAATTAAAAGAAAGAATTGAGCCCATGGCATAGACAAAGGATTGAGTTGTTAGAAGATTGTATCATGGATATTCCATAATGCCCATGAAAGGTTAAGGTAATAGCTAATACCATCAGCCACATATCAGAAGATAGCTTAAGCCTACATAATGGCTTATCAGAAGGAAGAGAAAACTAAAGGATTACATCACCCGAGTAAATCAGGAGTCTAATTTTTTGGACCTAGAAAATTATAGAATTTGTGCTTGAGAACATGGCAGAATCACTCTTAATATTAGAGGTGCAAGAGAAACAATACAACAACTATAATCTATAATGGCTCTACAATGAAGCCAGTTAAAAAAATAACAGCCTCATAAGAAGTCAGTACAAAGCTCCCACCGAATTGTGTATACACAGGTTTAATAAGAGCTTCAAGTTATGGTTGTGAATTATACCTATGTGGAAGGGAGGTCATGAAAGAGATAGAAGATATGATGCAAGATTTTAAGGCAAAGGTAAGCAACGTACGAGATACTCAAAGGCAAAAGATCGTGAATTGTCCATTCCTCGGATAAAAGGCTAGAAGCATGAGGATTCAGCATCTAGGAATAATAGCAGCATCGTCAGTAGTATATCTTCTAGCCTATGGTTTAGGTATCGAAAAGCCTGACCAAGAGAATAATGAAGAGTTAGAGACGATGTGATGTCTCGCTTAACATTCCAAAATGACATGAGGAAATCTATGATGCAAGCAAGTTGAAAGGTTACAAGTAATATAAATGGATATATATAGGTCGCAAGCTAAAGTATGGTAGAGCGATAATGATTTAAGAAGACATGAGTAAGGATAAGGAAAGGCAAGCGAAAAGGTGACGAGAATGGATAAGTCCTCGGGATTAAGTCCGTGAAAACAAGAGAGCTAATGGTTTATCTAAGTTATAGAAAGTTCGGTATAGCCTGAATGAACTCAAATGTGTCTAAGACTAATAGCATTTAGAAGAAATAGAATGCTGTCCTGTTAATGGAATCAGGTGTAATTGTGATAAGTAAAGGATGACGTTTGGGCCTTCGATTTAGTCATGATCTGATGAAGAAAAGAAAGGGATCTCATGAATTGGACAAGATTTAAATACTCACGCAAGGTGAATCACATTGGGATGCTGTGAGATACGATTATGAACGCATGGTATCGCCCTAAGTGGATCAATCTAATCATTTCAGATATTCCCCGATAGAACGTGAATCCTGGCGACAATATTATGTAAAAGGTTGAGTTATTAGGGGTGGATTATGGATCAAAAAATTGAGGTGAATTAACAATGGATGGATAAAAGTTACAAAGTATGAGAGGAGATTAGGCCGTCATTCTTAAGATGAACAGTAACGTGGAAGCGTTAGAGGACATAGATTTATACGTATGGGATAAGCACTGAAACTAACATGGAATTTGGTAGCATGCCTCAGTAACGAGAAATCGAGGTAAAACCTACGTAGATGCAATAAAGTCATATGAATGGATAACCAAGTCTATGAAATAAGTTATAGCAATATTCGTAAGTTCGACAAAATACCAAGCGCAAAACTTCAGGATTGGCTAAAAGCTGGAGGAAAAAGGAGAAAAGAGTCGCATAGGCACACTTACAAGGTCAATATCATAGAAGTTGCATGATGGAAGGTAGCAACAGTTGAGAGATTTAAAGGAATTCGATCACAAGTCATGGCGTGGGAAAGAGGCCTAAAGAGGGGAATGCCCAAGCCTTTGGATTTATTCAAAGAACAGCAGCCGAAATGGCAAGGAGAGATTAAGGTATTCACAAGAGCTATAATTTATGAAAATGATAAGAGCATCAGTCAACATTCGAGGACGAATGTTCCAAAGGGAGGAATGATGTTACGCCCCGCAATATTACGTCGATGTTATGCTCTGAAATAATATATTATGATGAATTTACCGTCTGAGGTAATATATTACAATGATGTTACGTCCGGCAGTATTATATAATGATTATGTTACGCCTTGCAGTATTACATTACGATAATGTTACGCTTCGCAATATTAAATTACGACGATGTTGCACCCTGTAGTATTTTACGTTGAATTTGGCTTAAGGTAATTGACACCTGTCCGACTAAAAGATTATTCAGAGATTTTAAGGATTATGCTATTTCACAAATGATGAGGAAATTCTTGAAGAAAAGAAGGGAAGCAAGTCAAAGAAAATAAATTTTCATCCAAGTTTGGCATGTTGGGATAAAATACGGGTCGAGCGTTAATACCCGATATTTATGGACTAGTGTCATACAAGGTAATACATGACCATGATAGTAAGGTGTATAAGGTGTGTTAAAAGTGAGTAGCATTTTAAGTAAGTTGAGATAATTCTTAATTATACGGGTAATTAATTAATTACCGCGTAACGCGACATTACCTAATTACTAAATAAGTGAATAATGACTAATATTTCCCACCCCACCCCACGTGGTAGCCCACTATCTCTATGTATACATGACTCTTACAATTGAGCTTAGGTGGCTAGATAAGAATAATAGGGATTTAATAAATACTTGTTACAAGTATTGATTCCTTCTTGCATTTTGGACAAAAATAAGAAGATAAGAATCATATATCAAGTCTCGATTTTCATTTGGAAAGGAGTAACGTAGTCATTCCCAAAATGCAAGAAATACATTCTTTCTTGATTTGAAAAATTCAATAACAAAACTTAAGAAAATTCGTTCAGTACCTCAACAAGCAAGAAGCTTGAAGTTGCGTTCAAGAATTTCGAAAAAGCAGAAGCTTAATCCGATATTTGGGGTTTTAAGTTCAATCCACGAAGGTTTTCAATGGAATAGTATACGGAGTTTTCCCTACTCCAGGTATGTTAAGGCCATCCCTTCTTTCTTTTGGCATGGTCCAAATTATACAGAAGAAACGAGCAAACACACAGTTTCCATAAATTACTCTATTCATAATAATACTAGGGGTGTCTATATTCTTGATTTCCCATGAGAACTATTGTTATCTTCTGTTCATGGGTCTCAGAATAATACGCGGTTGAAAAAGTTTATCCAGAAGGAATATTGAGATTATTACGTATTTTTCATGCATTTCACTCATTTATACATGTGCATTGACCCATGACCAGATGGCGTTATATACGCGTAAATATGTAAATATATGTATATGTGATATGGGAAAAGGTTACGGTGTTATATACGCACCACCACCTGATCCGCTTGTATACATTGATGATTTGCCCATAGTGATCGAGATGATATCATGGGATGCCCTCAGAGGCAGATGATGTTATGAAACATGTACCTATGCACAACATGACATTCATACGAATATGCATGACTCTATAAGTATTTCATGATTTACAAATTTTTCCAAACTTACAGGTTGAGTCATTTACTCTATATTTCTTCCATGTCTGTTATGTAATTATTTATGTGCCTTACATACTCAGTACATTATTCGTACTAACGTCCGTTTTTCCTGGGGACGATGCGTTTCATGCCTGCAGGTCCCGATAGACAGGCCGAGATCTCTGCAAGTAGGCTATCAGCTCAGCGGAAGATGTTGGTGCGCTCCATTCGTTTCGGAGTTGCTTGTTTGGTTTGTATGATTTAGACGTGTATTGTTTGGTATGGCGGGACTCAGTCCCGACCTTTGTGAAAATTATGTATTCTTAGAGGCTTGTAGACAGAAGTCATGTACGTAAAAGATTGTATGGCCTTGTGGGCCTATGTTCAGTATACGAGTGGTTATTTTGGCCTTATAGGCCCGTACGTCATATGTATAAGTTCAGATTACATGTTGGGTCGTGTAATGTCGAGTATTTCTCTATGTTTTACTGTGCTTATCTCACGATAGCCTCCCAGACTCATTTACCTCTGATAGTATGATACGATAGATGTGTTACGTAGGTACTCGGTTGAGTAAGGTATCGGATGCCCGTTACCACCATCGTTTTTAGTCGTGACACCTTCAAGGCTGCCATAACTATTAATCCTCCATCGACTGCCTTTAGCGAGGCATCCGACTCAACCTCGAGACCTCGTATGTGCAAGCTCGAGGCCCACGAATCCCAGTCATTCTGTTTGACCATTATATTGTGTTTAAGCTATTATCTCATTTTCTAGTCTTTTACTTAGCATCTATTGCCTAACAACTAGCATAAAAATAGATCACATATTTTTAGAACAACAAAATCAAATCTAATTGTTAAAACCACTTTCAACGTAAACAGGGGGCATTGATTTAATTGCTGAAATTGAGAGGGTGAAGACTCTAGAAGAGGAAGCTGCGGCCTTGCTCCCTTCTGAAGATGAGTAGAGCAGTGACTCGGGAGGCGATGAAGATGGAAGCGGAGTCCCTGAAGGGGAGGAGGCCATTGGAAACCCGGATGCTACGACCGAGGCTATTGAAAGCGTAGTTTCTGAGGGGGCCATTGGTCCACAGTCCCTGAGGGAGAGGTAGACTAGGCTTTTTCTTTTTTGATTCTTTGTATGGGGCTTTCAGAGAGCGTTTGCCAATGTAGCTTTTGTATCTTTTTCACGTACGCGTATAGAAGAAAACCTTTTGGTTTCGTCTTTCATGCCTTTTATTCTGCTTGTGCATGTCTTTCTTCGTTTCGAATTTATATGTCAGTTGATGATTGGCCAGGTGAACTGTATTTCGAGTAACGACCCTTAGGTATATAATTGATCCCTGAAGCTTGTTAGGCTGGCCCGTAGGCCTTTGTGCGTTTGGTCGGCACGACTTTTTGACTTAAGCTGGCGATAGCGGCTCTCACGTATTTGCCCTTAGGCGTTTTTTAGTTACCTATTTCGGGATCAGTCTCCGAGTCGAATTTTGACTTGAGCTCATGGCCTTCAAGTTTGTGAATTTCAAGCTGGCCCTTAGGCTCTTACGCGTTAGGCCGGTATGACCCTTTATATGGGCTGGCGGCAGTGGCTCTTACTCATTGGGTCGGTACGACCATATGCTGGTGATACTGGCTCTTGCGCGTTGGGTCGGTACGACCTTTTTCATAGGCTGGCAACAATGGATCTTACACATTAGGGTCGGTACGACCTTTTACATGGGCTGGCGACAGTGGCTCTTATGCATTAGGGTCGGTACGACCTTTTACATGGGCTGGCAACAGTGGCTCTTACGCATTAGGGTCAGTACGACCTCTAATATAGGCTTTATTTTTCCCTCGTTAAGGACTTTTTGAGATTATGTTTTGCCCGACTCTTCGACGGTTCGGTAGAACCTCGATTGTGAACCGTTATGTGTCGATGATCGAGCACCTCGGGAGGTTTTGCTCGGTGGCTGAGTGTTTCGAAGCCTATAGTTTTGGAGCTAACATGGTCGAAGCCCTTTTGACTGTGTTTAGGGTAGCCTTGTTTAACCAGTTCTTTTCGAAGTACTTTCGAAGTAATTGGAGGCCTATGATTTTAGCGAGACATTGAAAGGTTTCTTGGCTCTGGAGTCGTTTTTGTAACCTTGATGTTGCCTCATTGAGGGATTACAGGTTCGAAGCTTCTGACTCGGAGGTCGTACAGCTTTGACTTTTTGACGTTAGTGCCCAAGGGTTCGGGACGTTTTTGGCTTCTGGAGCTGTTTTCGTAAACTTGAAGGCTTCTCGACACCAGTCCCCGAGCGTTCGGGATGCAAGTCCCCGAGTTTTCGGGACATTTGGTCCTTGGAGACTTTTTTGTAAACATGATATTGCCTCGTTGAGGGCTTACGAGTTCTAAGCTTTCGACCCGGAGGCCACATGGCGTTGAGTTTTGACGCTGGTCCCTGAATGTTCGGGGAATTTTTGGCTCTGGAGCCGTTTTTGTAAAAAATACCAAACTTCTTTGGCACAGTTACTGCTTTGACGGAGGGGAAAATATTTTTTGATTTCTTGGTACAAGTATACATGTTATTGCCGTCTGGGGCTTGGTTGTTCTACATGGGCACGGTTCGTTTGACCGTTTGGTCCCGTACATCATTTTCCTATCGGGACCATGTTTACCACGTCTCGGCCTCTCCGAGAAGGAGACCTTCTGGGGGAAATGCCCCCTAGTATTCGAGGTTGATTGAAGAGAAGCCTTGAATACTTGTTGGGTCTTTCCTAGGTAGCATATAGATGTTGCCTCATTAAAAACCTTGTGGGTAGAAAACCCATTTTTGGGATGAAAAACCTGATCGAAGGAAAAGAGTGCAACGCATGCCTTTGAAACCTAAGGCTTTTGAGCTTTTAGCAGTAATAGTGTTTGAGCATCGATACATTCCAATTGCTTGGAAGCTGTTTGCCCTCCATAGGGTTGAGTTTGTAGGATCCTTTGCCGACCACCCCGAGGATGCGGTACGGTCCTTCCCAGTTCTGACCAAGATTTCCTTCATTGGGATTTCGAGTGTTCGAGGTGACCTTCCTTTGGACTAAGTCCTCGATTGCAAAATGTTGGAGATTCGTTCTTCTGTTGTAGTATCTTTCGTTTCTCTGCTTTTGTGCGGCCATTCGGACCAGCGAGGCTTCTCACTTTTCATCTAGTAGTTCGAGAGCAGCATCTTGACCTCGTTATTTGAGCTCTTGGTGGCATGTTGGAATCTGGTGGTTGGTTCTCCAGCCTCAACCGGCATCAAAGCCTCGGCTGCATATACCAGAGAGAAAGGTGTTTCCCCCGTGCTTGATTTTGGAGTTGTGGGATATGCCCATAGTACTTCGGGTAATATTTCTCTCCATCTTCCCTTCGCACTTTCCAACTTCTTTTTTCGATTTTGAATGATGGTTTTGTTCGTGGATTCGGCCTGGCCATTTGCACACGGGTGATAGGGCGTCGACAGGATTCTTTTGATCTTGTGATCCTCGAGGAACTAGGTCACTTTGAATCCGATAAATTGCTTTCCGTTATCACATGTTATCTCGAAAGGAATTCTGAATCGGCATATGATATGGTCCCAGATGAAGTTAATGACTTCTTTTTCTCTCATCTTTTCAAAGGCCTGTGCTTCAACCCATTTTGAGACGTAGTTAGTCATAAATAAAATAAATCTAGCTTTACCTAGTGTCGTTGGTAGAGGTCCGACGATGTCCATCCCCCATTTCATGAACGGCCATGGTGACAAAACTGAATGTAGTTGTTCACCGGGTCTGTGCATCGTTGGGGTGAATCTCTGGCATTTATCACATTTGCGGACGAATTCTTGGGTGTCCTTTTCCATGCTGTCCCAATAGTAGCCTGCTCTGATTATTATTCGAATTAAGGAATCGGCGCCGGAGTGATTTCCGCAGGTGCCCTCGTGGATTTCTCGGAGCACATAATCTGTGTCCCCTGGTCCTAGACATACTGTTAGGGGGCCATAAAATTTTCTTCTGTAAAGGGTTCTATTTTCGTCAAATGAAAATCAGGCTGCATTGGTTTGCAGCGCCCTCGACTCTTTTGGGTCTGCGGGTAGCTTTCCACTTTCCAAATAATTGATATATTTGTTTCTCCAATCCCATATCAGGCTAGTGGAGTTGATTTTGGCGTGACCTTCTTCGATTACTGATTTAGTTAATTGAACAACAGCCCCAGGGAGTAATTCATCTTCCTCGACAAACAATCCCAGGTTTGCGAGGGCATCGGCTTCGCTTTTCTCTTCTCGAGGTATCTGAACTAGAGTCCATTCTTTGAAGCGGTGCAATGTGACTTGCATTTTGTCAAAGTATCTTTACATCCTGTCTTCTCGAACCTCGAAGCTCCCATTTACTTGATTTACAACCAGGAAGGAATCGCATTTTACTTCGATGAACTCGGCTCCTAGACCTTTGGCCAATTCCAGACCTTCAATCATAGCCTCATACTCGGCTTCATTGTTAGTTAACATTTCAGTTTTTATAGATTGTCTAATTATGCCGCCCGTATGTGGTCTTAAGACTATACCGAGCCCGGACCCTCTTACGTTCGTGGCTCCGTCAGTGAACAAGGTCCATATCCCGGAAGATGTTCCAGTTTTAAGCAAAAGTTCTTTTTTGACCTTGGTACGAGGGAGGGAGTGAAGTCAGCTACGAAGTCTGCCAAAATTTAAGGCTTGATAGACGTTCGGGGCTGATACTCGATATCATATCCCCCGAGTTTGATGGCCTATTTGGCCAGTCGACCTAACAATTCGGGTTTATGTAATATGCTCTGAAGGAGGTATGCTGTTAAAACACAAATACGATGGCATTGGAAGTAAGGTTTCAATGTTCGAGATGCGCTTATTAATGAAAAAGCTAACTTTTCCAGGTGCGGATACCTGGTTTTGGCATCGCTAGGGTCCGACTTACATAATAAACAGGGAATTGCATACCTTGTTCCTCATGAACTAACATACCACTTACCGCTATCTCGGATACGGCCAGATATCGATACAACGTCTCATCCTCTTTTGGGGTGTGGAGTAAAGGCTGGCTCGTTAGGTATCGCTTCAACTCTTCTAAGGCACGTTGGCACTCCAGCGTCCATTCAAAGTTGTTTTTCTTCTTTAGTAAGGAGAAGAAATGGTGAGTCCCGTCTGTCGATCTCGATATGAACCATCCCAAGGCTGCTATCCTCCTGGTTAGCCGTTGCATGACTTTTATGTTGTTTAGCAATGTAATTTCCTTAATAGCTTTTATTTTGTCGGGGTCGATCGCGATTCCTCTGTATGATACCATGAAACCTAAGAATTTGCCCGATCCTACCCCGAGGCACTTTTCTCGGGATTAAGTTTCATGTTGTAACTTCTGAGGATGTCGAACGTTTCCTGCAAATGAGTCAAATGGTCCTCTGAGCACAGGGACTTAACTAGAATATCGTCAATATAGACTTCCATGGTTTTTCCTATTTGATGCTTGAACATCTTATTAACTAGGCGTTGGTAGGTGGCCCCTGCGTTTTTCAGCCCAAAGGGCATTACATTGTAACAGTACGTGCCGTACTTTGTGATGAACGATGTTTTTTCTCGATCCTCGGGATTCATCTTAATTTGATTATACCCCGAATAGGCATCGAGAAAAGTGAGGTTTCATGGCCGGCTGTGGCATCAATCAAACAATCGACGTTGGGCAATGGGAACGAGTCCTTAGGGCATGCCCTATTGAGATCTTTGTAATCTATGCACATTCTTAGTTTATTCCCCTTTTTGGGAACTACCACCACATTGGCCAACCATGCGGGATATTTCACTTCCCTAATAGACCCTATCTTGATGAGTTTCGTTACCTCGTCTTTGATGAATGCACGCTTTACCTCGGACTGAGGTCTCCTTTTTTATTTCACCAGTTTGTATCTGGGGGCGACACTTAGTCGATGGGTAGTTATTTCCGGCAGGATCCCTGTCATGTCCAAATGGGACAAAGCGAAGCAATCGATGTTGTTAATAAGAAATCGAATGAGTTTTTTCCTGAGCTCGGGGGTCAATCTCGTCCCCAGATATACCTTTCGCCGCATACTGCTCTCCATATGTTGTCTTTCCGTCCTTCATAGGAAACTTCATCATTTGGTGCAGGGTCGATGGCATTGCCTTCATATTATGTATCCATGGCCTACTGAGCAAGGCATTGTACCTCGCATCTCCTTAAATGACGTGGAATCTGGTATCCTGAACTGTATTAGATATGCTGACTTGGAGGGTGATCTCTCCTTTTGTTGCTTCCCCGGCCATATTGAAGCCGTTGAGGATTCGAGAGGTAGGTATGACCTGGTCTAGTAATTCGAGCTGTTTTACCACCGTCGATCCGATTAGGTTGGCCGAGCTACCTAGATCCACGAGTACACGTTTGATCTGAATGTTATTTAAGAGAAATGACATTACCAACGCCTTGTTGTGTGGATGAGACAGAGTCTCGAATCTTCCTCGCTAAACGCAAGGATGTCCTCGGGTACGCGACCCCGGGTTTGCCATTGCGTTGCCGTGGAAACCTTTATTCGCTTCCCTGGGGAACGTCGGTCCCTCATATAATCATATGGATGATGTGCTGAGGTTTTTCTACTTCAATCACCCTATTTTCCTTTCTTTCTTCCCGGGTGAGGTTCTCCCAATTGCCTTATTGATTTTCTCGGCATATATTCCTATTGATGTGGGAACTTACGCTGATGCATTGGGCGTGGTGTGAGACCATATCGACGGGAATCAGTTCTGGTGCAAGCTCATGGTTTTGCGATGGCATACCATTGCTTAGAGAAGCCACACCATACTCTTTATGGTCTTCGGGACCGCCGTCGTTTTCGTATGCGTTTACTGAGTTAGACATTTTGACCTGAAATAAAAGGTATTGGACAAGAAAAAGTGTGAAAGATAACTTGCATTATCTAGTGAACCAGCAAGAAAATAATCACTATTATTGTTAGCCCCACGGTGTGCGCCAAACTGTTTACCTTGGAAATGGTAATAACAATTAGATTTGATTTTGTGGTTCTAAAAATATATGATCTATTTTTATGGTAGTTGATTAGGCAATAGCTGCTAAGTGAAGGATTAGAAAATAGAATAACAGCTTGTAGATAGCTCGATAATTAAACCGAATAGTTGGAAATTGAGGCCTCGAGCCAGCGCAAGCGAGGCCTCGAGATTGAGTCGGATGCCCAGCTGTGGGCGGTCGATGGAGGACTAACAGTTATGAGAGCTGCGATTGAGGCTCTTTACGGCCAATAATGAGCAATAAATGAAGAAAAATAAATAGAACACTATGAGTATAAGCAATAGATGTAAGTAGTGAAATCAAGAGAGTATGTTATGTTAGAGAGCAGAGAGAATATTCTTGTATTGAATGTAATGTATTGTCTATCTCTTTTACAAAACGATAAGGACCCCCTATATAGATGAGGGGAATCCTAATATAGTACAAGTGCATTTACTTCATAAGTAGCTGGTACAATCACTTAATCAGCCTTGTGCAGGCTGTCACTGTCCGTGCAGGTGTTGTCAGAAAAAATACTGCTCCTAGGGAACTTCTCGCTTACTTGTGATAACCACCGGTTCGTTCTACCCCGACATAGGGAACGAAGAGCCCTCAAAGACTTCGGACCTCGAGCTATTCCCTCGGCCCATCGGGGTTAAATTGCGCAATGTCTCGTTGATACATATATATGGATCGGGCTGCAGGCCGCAGCGATATAGCGCTTGGGCTGTAGGAGCCCCTCATGAGTCTGTACACCCCTAGTGAGCGCAGTCGACTATATATGTTTATGGATCAGGATGCACGCCGCAGCGATTATTATAAGGTACCTATTGAGCGTGAGTGCGGAGTGTGAGCGTTGATTGATGAGAGTTGAGTCACGAGTGGCTGAGAGGCTTGCCCGATGGGCTATATATATGTGAGTGATACTTTGCCCGAAGGGCTTGTTTTTATGAAATTACTATTTTCACTCATCTTTTACACTGAGCCTCTAATGAAATTGTTGAACAAATGTTTTAAACAACTTTCATTGAAACTAGAATTTTTACGAGATGTTCGGAATTTAACTGTTGATTTGAACCTTGGTATTTCCACTGAGGTTTTATGTTATGAGATGTATATGATTGTTTTAAAATTCTCGTCATTGCACTCAATCTTTGTTTACCTCTATTACCTACTGAGTCGGCATACTTATATAACTCCCTTCACCTTGTGTGCAGATTCAAGTATTTCTGAACCCCGTAGCGGGTGTTGATTACTTAGTGGCAGGTTCATCGAAGTTAGCAAGGTAGCTGCCTGGCGATCGCATTCCTGCTTTCCTCCCTCCTTATTCTCCCTTAGTTTCCTTCAGTTATTTTCTCGGCCATGTTTGTCTTGATGTTGTCAGGCGGTTGAAGTAGATGCTCATGGCTAGTGACACCCCGATGTCGGGCTTTCTTTCTGCACTGTTGTTTTGTTTTAAACACTTTTTAGAGGTTTATTGTTAAATAGCTTTGATTTTATCCTAAGAATGAAAATATTGATTAGTTTTGGGATTGTGTCGGCTGGCCTAGTTCCATGATATGCGCCATCACGATCGGGTTGTTTTAGGGGTCGTGACAAGTTTGTATCAGAGCCTAGGTTACATAGGTCTCACGAATCATGAGCAGATTTAGTAGAGTCTCGCAAATCGATATGGAGACGTCTGTACTTATCTTCTAGAAGCTGTACAACCTTTAGGAAATATCTCACATTCCTGAATTCTTATCGTGCGAATCCATTTATTCAGCCAAAAGCGTAACTCTTTGAATTCCTTTCATGTATTCGAATGCACACATGAGCGCTCGGTATCAGCTGTGCATCGACGGCTTGTGATTTCCATGGGTGAGGTGCAAGATGTTATTTTAGCATGTTGATAATGGGCCAGTCTGGAGGACATGAGGCCAGGTTTGGTCTATGGCTTGAGTGCTGAGATTTTGATTGTGTGAGCCTGAGTATTTTGGACTTATATGTCCGTTTATGTCCTTATTGTTTGGATTTTGTGGCTGTATGACTATGTGGTGAGTGTGATTTGACCGTGAGATGTTTTCAGATTGCTTGACTGTGACAAAAAAAAGAATTGGCTGGAGATGTAGCACGAACTATTGAGTGTTTGACTTTTGTCCTAAGTGATATATGGACTCGAGTTGTGAGTGTATTGAAGGACCTCTCATGTAGTTTAGTTGAGAAGTGAAGTGGACCTTCCTGTTGTGTTATGAGTTCCTAGTGATGTCTTTTGGGCAGATCAACGCCCTAGTAGCTGATGACGTCCAAATCCACTACTAAAACGTAATAGACACTGTCGCATGCAATATAATTTATCCAACTATGAGTCGGGGTCGAATCCCACAGAGAACAATGTGTAAGCGATTAGGAATGTAAGAAAATAATCGCTTATCGCGCAGTGCCAAACAATAAGAATTTGGTTTTGAAAATGTTTATATCTAAATGCGAAAATGTAAACTAACCTAGAAAGCAAGTAAAATGACCAATGACTACAAGTATGGTTGCATCGGGAATTACACTCAAGTAACGATCCAGTATATTTCATGATTTTATAAATATGAGTGAGTTTATGTTAATTAGCCACGGATAATAATTCTCAATTAGCTTCTTCCGAAGACTAACAAGACTTCCTAATTGAATTATCCCTAAAACAATTAGAAGATTAAGCACACCCGGAATGGCTACAAGTAGTTCAATCCTATCCCTAGGTAGAATCTATAAAATGAGGGTTAAAGCCTCAAGTTCTTGTTAATTAATCTTTCCCACCCCAAATTATCTTTTCCAAAATTAATTCGGAGTTAATGGGCGAGTCCTAGGGTTAGCTAATCCCTTTGGAAACATTAAAGAACAAGAATAATTAAAATAACAATAACTCACTTCATAAAAGAACAAAAATCATTTAATACATAAGCACAACAAGGTACTTAATCCACAATTTAAATATGAGTATTTCCATAAACAAGATTCAAGTGTTGGAAATAAATACTACACACTTAAATATTCAATACAAAGCAAGGAAATGAAGAAATAAACATAAATGGAGTAAGAAATCTTAACCACAAGCTTCAATCTTCAAAACCCAAGTGTGTGGGAAAAACCCTAGCTTCAATACTTGTTCTCTCTAGCTCTATGAACTGAAAATAAGCCAAAGATATGCCAAAGATATCTGCTTGGACGAGAACAAATATGGTTTGGGGATTAAAAATAGTGAAATTCCAAAACTGCCCAGTTTTCACGCCTAGTTCTTCATCGCGTTCGCGTTAACAGCTTCGCGTTCGCGAAGGTTTGATATTCTGATCTTACGCGTTCGCGCTTCGACCTACGCGTTCGCGAAGCTTTGGGTCTGGAATCTATGCGTTCACATTCAGGTATACGCGTTCGCGACGTTTTGGATATTGAACCATCGCGTTCGCATTGTGCCTTCGCGTTCGCGAAGGGAAAATCACTGGCAGGCATCATTTTGTTCATTTTAGCTCCTTTTGATTTGTTTTCACTTGGTTTCTTCATCATTACTTCTAAATCACATACACCCTGTAAAATAAAAGTAAACGGCATTAAAACACACGATTTTATCACTCAAACATAGCAAAAGTATAGGTTTAAAGACAAGATAAGTTGGTAAAATACCAACTTATCACACCCCAAACTTAAACTATTGCTTGTCCTCAAGCAATGAAAGCGACAAAATCTCTTCCCAAGTATTTAACTCAACATTATATCCTTATCATACCAAGCCAAAAAGGTCTAGTATAAGCACAAAAACATGACTTCGATTGTACCAAACAATTACTCCAAAAGCATATGAATTATCAAGCACTTCTCATGAACTTCATTATACTTCAAGTGCTCAAACACTAATGCAAATCAAAGTAGCAATCAAGCCATGACACTAAAGCTTCAAAATTTGCCCTCTCTATCACAATAACTTTCTTCTGGTCATTCCTTCCAATTGAAAATGGGATTAAATTCACAACTCAAAATTTCATGTGCCTCACATTTAAGAGAGGATCCCACATCGCATAAATTCATATTCAAAACCACAATGGGATATCAAATGGAAAGAATTAACTCTCTCTCAAAAAGATGTTAAATGCCATACAAGTAGTAACCATAGGCTTGCCCTTCATGTATTCCTCCACTAATGTTGACATCTTGGTACAAAAATCAATTAGGACTTAAAGGCTTGTAGTTTAGGCTTTTGGTTAAGGTAGGGAACAATTTTGGTTAAAGTGACTCAAAACCTCCCCAAGCACTACAATATTTACAATTAAAGTCCACTTCCTTCAAAAATATTTTCCGTCCTTTCTTCACTTTTCATTCCACACCTAGTCTTCCCTTTATTCATGTACTTTTATCTATTTTATTCTGTATACCCTTCTTTTTTCTTTTCTTTTTGTTTTCTTTCCTTTTCAAAGTCAAGGAAGATTTCATATTTTGTTTTTGTTTTCTCTACCTTCCACCTTTTCAAACAACTTCCATATCACAAATTTTCAACCATCACCCCCAAACTTAGGCTTTTAGCCAATGTTTGCACTTTCAAAGTACTTAGGGAGGTAGGGTGCCAAAAGCTAGATCAATTAAGAACAAAGAATTTAAGCTTGTAATATGGTTGCCAAAGAATAAGGTTAAAGGCTCAAAATGGGTTGACTAGGGAAAATATTCAAGGGTAGGAATTTTAAGGAATACTAGCTGTCCAAGGAAGGCCTAATATCATTTTTCAAATCAAGTTAGTCTATAATTTCGCCTTGAAGCACATTCCGGGCAACTTCTAGACTACAAGTAATGCAAAAGAACTCACAATAAATCTCACCATACATGGCACATGAAAACTCAAATGGAATACAAATCCAAAATCCAATTGAAACAAATTACTCAAAGAGGTTACAAATATAGCATAGAGGAAGCTATTTAGTGAATTAAAGAGCCAAAATTTGAGTCTAAAAGTCATGACATCTTTACTTCAATCATTTTTCTTTTTCAACAACCAAAAATTCATATGCCGAGGTTTAGAGTATGTTGGTACCAAGCAAGCCACAACTTGGTCAATGGGCACAAACCCCGACTCAATCCATTTATTTTTCCTAAATTAACAAAAGCTAATTCTAACTACAAGACTAGTTCCCTTAAGAAAGTTGTCTATCTATCCATCATCGGGAAAAGTCGACAAAAATTTTCTACAATTACCCGGTTCAAGAAGAAAATTTGCATCCTTGGAAAAAGAACCGTGGTATAAAGAAAACTAAGGATATCGCCACTAACATAAAACATACTATCTAAAAAAAATTAAGAAGATAATAAAAAAAATTAATTCAAGAAGCTAATAAAAAATTAAGAAGCTAAGAAGCATCAAGTAACTAAAAAAAATTAGGGGCTAAGAAACATACTAATATAACACATCACATGAAAATATACTAACAACAAAATAAAAATAATCACAGTACCAATCTGCCATCCCCACAGTTATCCACAATTATACAACAAGAGCGGCTATACAAGAAGCCACCCCCAACTAAAGATATTGCAATGTCCCCAATGCAACTAAAAATGATAGAGTAAAATGGTGGAAAGACAAGTGGCACATAGTGTGAGGACGGGACTGGAGTGGTCCCATGGGGTCAAAGGATCCGGCGGGATCAGTGGTGGTCTCGGAGAACTGCCCAAATGAAGAGGAATCAACATCAATGCGCCTCTTTTTCTGTTTATCACTGGGTCCCCTTTTCAGCAAGGGATGGATCATCGGCTTTCCTGGAACTTTCTCAACATCATTGGGGCGCTTAAGCACCCCCGCATCATAGCAAAGTCTAGTGATCAAGGATGGAAAGAACAAGCTCTTGGATCGCCCATGAGTGGCTTCCTCAATTTCTCGGACAATGTGTTCCCCCACATTCACAGGGAGTCCATCCATAATAGCAGCAATTATCAGTGCCCTGTCAGGTGTCACATCAGTGTCATTAGTAGAGGGCGACACTCTTGAACAGATAATGGAGAGCCATGTCTTTGCCTCAGCTGTAAAATCATGCGAATCCACTCCCCTGTGCACTGTCAGCCACTTTGGGGTAACCCCATCATGTAGCTTGTCTACCAACCACTGGTTTCCCCCTGCTTTGGCTCTGTCTCTGTAGACCGCGTTGTCAACATTGGGGAGGCCATAAACACCATTGATTATTTCAGGGCTGAAGTGGACTTGCACGCCCCGCACAGTAGTAACAAAGGCACCTTGGAAGTCAGTCATCAAGGCGTTTGCATAGAATTCCAGAACTATTGTGTGGTTGGCGTTATTTGGTTGCTCAGCAAAGCAAATCCATCTGCTCTCCACCAAACGCGCATAGAAGCCCGGCATTTTAGCTTCAACTTTTTCCAAGTTTATGCCTCTCTCCCGGATGATGGTCTTGGACAAGAGTTCATCGTATCTCCGCTCACATTCTGCAGATAGAAACCGCTCACGATCAAAGGCTTCCTCTTGTCCAGGTCTGAAGACATGTTCTTGTGCAATTTCATTATGTTCCGGTTCCATTTTAAGCCCAAAGTACCTACAAAATCGACCAACAATGTTAAAAGCTCATACATACACTTAAAACAAGGTATTAGGAAGTATTTAAGCCGAAGAAATGGGCGAAAAAGGTCCCGGGCAGAGCTGTGCGAAGCTACTGTTTTGTGCCATTTTTGGGACTGCCAGGCATTGCTCTTCGCGTTTGCGAGCAGCCAACCGCGTTCGCGAAGAGTAAAATTTTTTTTTCCAGACTCAGATCTTCGCGTTCGCGAGCATACCACCACGTTCGCGAAGGTCAAATTTTTGCAACCCTACTGTTATGCCTTCGCGTTCGCGGGCAGATCACCGCGTTCGCGAAGGTCATCTTCTTCGCCCAAAAATTATTTTTCTTTCAGGTTTTTCTTCAAGAAGTTATCGTGCCCATTTTTCTTTGTTCACTAACAGCACATTTAGGCGCACATTTTACCCAGAATGTTCTTACAAATAAGCACTCACACTCAAACAATCTCACCCAGCAAGCAACAACTAATTTCAAGCATCAATATTCAACTTAATACTTAAAATTTTAACCCTAAGGAACAAACAACAATGAGTGCTCTTCTATTTCACAATTTACACCAAGAAAAAGAAGAAAAGAAACAAAAATTAATTGAGAGGAGAGTGAAGATTACATACCTTGAAAATGGAGATGAAAATTTGCAGGAACTTGAAGATTTTAGACACTTTGAAATTTTGGGTGCTTAAGGGGTTAGAGGTCTGTTGCTTGGGCAGAGGAGGGGTTAATTTCATTTTCAGTAGCCCTTTTGTTATTTTATCTCACCTGACCCTACGCATTCCCGGTAGTTGTAGTCGTACGCGAAGGGTAGTTCTTGATGATGGCCGCGAACGCGGGCGATGTTCAAGCGAACGCGATGGTTAAGATTTGCTAAACCTTCGCGAACGCGTTGTACTCACGCGAACGCGTAGAGCATGTTTTTCCTGCACTGGAACA
>NW_017675997.1:53880-54419 GCF_001879085.1 Nicotiana attenuata | reverse complement strand
ACATAGCAATTTAAGGAAATTTTAGATATTACGCAATATCACAATCTCAAGACTCGAAAATGTAAAACAAGAAAAATACATAGTTGAACTTCAATAAAGGCAATACTTTTCTAAGACGTACTAAATTAGGAACTAGCACCAAAAAGATTAGTATAAAATAATTTATGAGATAATAAGGATTGTTTACGTGAACTAATGAAACTGTTATAATTTCAAATAGATGTTGGGGTGCCATTTACAAAAGGCTACTCTTAAAGGACACAAATTTACGATTGTAATATGTATAATATAATCAATTAAATGAGGTAATAAAATAAAAAAATCATACCAAATACGAGCAGCTTGAGTTGGTATAATAATTAGTAATTTTAACTATAGAACATAGAACAAAAGCTGGCATAACAATTAGTAATTTTAACTATAAAATATAAAACAAAAATAATCTTGAATTTATAAAATCTTCAATTGATATGAGTAGATGCCTAACCAATATTATGTTATGGATGCAATGATCCAAATAACAATTACAATAATTATAA
>NW_017675997.1:43661-53874 GCF_001879085.1 Nicotiana attenuata | reverse complement strand
TCGCATAATTTTCATGAGAGAATATTTGAGTGTGTAGTTGGTATTTCAAGTATTGCTACTTGAGAGTGGAGAATCGGCTTGAGGGAGCACACAGAAATTTGGTATCTTGTTTGGATTATTTGAGACGTGCTGATGTGCATATAATGCCTAAATACATGAACAATAAGATAAATGCACACGGATTGGCAAAGACTACTTAACCATGGGAAAAGATCTTGAAAACAAAACCACTTAAATGTTGTGGAGTTACGTGCTTCAAAGTAACCACGTGCAGCTCACACGGTTGAAAATTTATAACGTTGTGGTATGATATTTTTAAAACTTATTCAGATTCAACCAAACTAGTGTCGTCTTCAAAATTCTAAAACCATGGTGGTTTGTTTATGTGGCGATGGATAATTATATGAGCCAGTGGATAATGCTATCAACGACCAAATTTGAGTTAAAAAATTCTCTATACATACAAACAAGTTATCCTTTTCTGTCTCGTATATCGCTGCTAAATATAATGCGATATTTATCACTTTATAGATGCTAGGGAGCAAAGTATATATCGCCGAAGGAGTTCTGTTGGATTTGTGCTTTCAATTTTGTGGCAAAAGTTAAAGACAGTACACTCAAACTCCAATAAAAGTTCTTGGAATTCAAAGTAATACGGGCTTTAACTCCATGAATTTTCCTGGAATTCCATTATATATTTCAAATCCAAGAACAATTCCTAAGGTTTTGAACTATAAATTTTTAAACTTCAGTAATAATTCCTGGAATTCTTCCATATTTTAGGAATTAATGAAAATAATCTCCCAGGCCAAGTCTTCTTCCTTCCTACGGTTTAACACAGTGGCGGATCCAGGATTTTAAAATTATGGGTACTCGCCGATAAAAACTTCAAAAGAAGAGGAAAAATGAATTTACTTGTGGGTGCTCGCTCAATATTTATTTAAATATTTGTACAGTTGCCTATATAAATTTATTAATATGGTCAAAGTTAATGGGTGCTTAAGCACCCATGTGCATCCGCCACTGGTTTAACATAAGGATGATTATTAACACTTTTCACTGTAGTTTGGAGGGTATGGTTTATGTCCTCCTCTATGTACTAACCTTTTTTTTGCCTAAACCCCAGCATCCATCAATGGTGGGCTTTTGTAATAACAAAAAGTAGTACTCGTCGATTTCACTTCAAATGTTTTTAAACGAAAAATGAGAAATGAATTTAACGATATAAAATGGTGCAAAACCTCAAAGTTACAAGATAATTGAGTCCAAGATATGTGGATTGCAAAAGTCAAAAAAAGATCTATCCATTAATTTTAGCCGGGCAATTTAGCCTCAACCTTTACGGATTACCGGTTTATCCATTCATCATTTGGCCTCTCAATATTGTCAAAGACTATGTACAGAAAGATGACACAAAATTTAACTACTATTGGTTTCAATTAGGACCCCAACAGCTCAAATACAAGACTTTCCTCAGAGACTCCTCAGACTGCTTCAATTGATGTTTGTTTGCAGAAACCAAAGAAGAGCGAGGAGAGAGCTTCTTGGCCTGTGAATATGACCTTACATTGTTCTTTGCGTGTTGATGTATTGTTCTCAAGGTGTAATTCCACCTACAAATTCCTTGATCTTTCAGTGCCTCTACTACTCCCAAGCTCACTGCTGTAACCCATGCCCTGCTTGTTGAACTCATTCTCTAATTAATCTTGATTCTTGAAACTCTTTTCTAAGTGTTGGGAAGGGTTATTTTGCTGGAAAAGGTTTACGAATGCTTGTATAGAACGTAGATTGAATTCTCTCCGTCTATATATAATGCACATTTGCACATACAAATAAGAGCCGGAAAAAGAACAAACCCAAACAAGAGGCTTTTGGCTGTGCTTTCTGTGGTCTTGGAGCACAGTCATTTTCACGTTTTGGAGTTTGGTGTGAGGCTGTGAATGTACATTTCCGCCCTTGCTATAGTTTTTTTTATGATCACAATTATAGGGGTGTAGTTGGTATTTCAATTATTAACACTTGAGAGAGGGTCCGTCGGTTGAAAGAGCACACAGAATTTTGAGTTGTTTTGTAGTACTTGCTAGATTAGAGAACACAAAGAGAGACATGTGCACTTGCTACAATGAGACACGCAGAGTGACATGTGCTGATCGATATTGCCAATATATAGATAAATAAATATTCTCTCCGGTCCAAAATAAGTAATCTTTTGGCCTTTTTTTGTGGTCCAAAATAAGTGATTTTTCCAGATTTCAATAATGAATTAATTATTTTTTTCCTACATTGTCCTTGGAGTAAATAGTGTTGGAATATGTGTTAGGAGTGTTTATGTGAGACAGTAAAGGTTAATATGGTCAATTCTATTGCTATATAATGCTAAAAGGTGGATTTATTAATGTAGACATCGAAATTTTAAGGAAAAAGTCAAATCCTAAATTAAAGATACTACAGGACTCTAGAAATCCTAGGAGTCTATTAGGGTTTCTTAGAGGCTACTCTACCCTAAACCCTAACTCACACCTATATAAAGGGATGCATATTCCCTTGAAGAGGTGTCTCAAAATCCCATAAACTCTTGGGATATTCACAAAGAGATCAAACTATGGCCGGATACTTCTTGCCAATCAAATAGTTCAAGAAGCTGGAGATCAAATATATCCCCAGGAGGTCTGCATCATCCTACATTCGAGAAATACGCGGCTTAAGCCCTCGAATCACGGAGATTATCAGGAGAGAAGAATCAAGGGAGAAACAGGATTGTACCCGCATCATTTTATCAATAAAATTATGTTTCTTCATATTTATTTTGTGATTGCAATTTATTTTTGTATCACATATAATTTGTTGCAAACAGCCATAAGGCTTTAAAAGATAGGAGAGACCTTTTTTGGGTTGGTGCGCGCCCGACCTAAAAGACTTGTGGAAAAAGCTCTTTCCGCAAATGCCCATTTTGAGCTCGCTCACACGGATGTTCCCGCGTGAGAAGCCGATTCGCCACTTTAAGAAAGTAAATGTCAGGTCAATCACATGACTCATCATGTTAGTCGAGCATATTTAGTGCTACCATGATGCTACGCCGCGCATGCACTGACATGACTTGCAAACAACGCTGACACTATATAGCCATATAGGCAACTCTACCTGCTGCCAACAGTTTTTCTTCGGTCTGAACGGGTCGATCCTCCCAAGTCCCATCCCGTTTGTTTTAGCAACTTATCCAAAGGGTAGTCGGCGAAAGTATATGAATTGAATGAGACTTCAGCTTCGGCAATCGTATTTTCCCTCCAGCAAATAAGGTGGAGTGGGCAAGGTAGAGAAGACAGAAAAACACAAAATTAATAGGGATAACTTAGTAAACTATATTTTGTATTCACTAGCCTTAGGGTACGCGCTTTGCGCGTGTACCCCATATCAATGAATATATAATTTTTTAAAAATCACATAGATAATATTTAAATAATGTCTTTGGTTATAAAACAAAAAATAAATTTCTTGAATGATGAATGTTGATCCCATTTAACTAACACAACAAAGAAAAAAGATCTTTCTTTATAAAAATCCGTAAATGCTTTATTCTATTTTTAAAGACCTCTTCCGGAATACCTTATGAAAGTTGTTATTGTTTAAGTGATCTAATATTATAAACAAGCAAGTCATGCATAAATACTGTTATCAAGATTCTTTAAAGATTTGTCAAATAAAACCTATTGAATTTTTTTTTTAGATTTGGAATGAAGAGGTTGTCCCTATAGCTCAAGGAAAATTGACAACTACAGTGTAAAATCCAAACACGACTAATATTGAGTTAATATTTTATAAACAGATAACTTACAGATATATAAAAAAAAATACCCAGAGTTGTCATTTGTTGGAATATAAAAAAAATTAATAAATCCATTTATAATACAAAATATTATCTTCTGTTGTCTTATCCTTAGTATTTCAAGTTGGCATTTTACCAATTTGAATTTAAGTGTTGCACTGTAATTAAATTTCTCTATTGTCTAATTTTTTCTTAGCGCCAATCTTCTCCTTTATATAGCCTAAGGGGTCTTTTAAATTCACAAATACGGAAATCAAGTAATAACAAAAATATTTATTAGATATACTTTCGATTAATAAATATTTGATTTATTGAACAAACAATAGATCGAATGTATGGAGTATAATATAAGAAATGTATTTGATTTCTCATATATAAACTTGGAAAAAAATTTATTTTTAACTTTAACCTTGGTTTTTTAAAAGATTTTTGAATAAGCGCTTTGGAGAAGGTTATTTTTATATTTGATTATTTTATCCTATGATAGCTCTGTATACTAAATTTAAATTCGTTCATGTACATATAAATAATCTTTTAGAAATTTTGTATATAATCTATCTATTTTTTAATAATTTTTTCTTGTATTCTTAAATTGATAATTAGCACATACTCGTATTTGCAAATTCAATATTAGTGCCGATTGCGATTTTGCGAGTACCTGAAATCATGTGCGCACAAGTGTTCTAATACCAACATGGCACCTGAAATCATGTGCGAACAAGTGTTCTAATACCAACATGGCAGTAAAGTAATAGAAGCCAATCAAAATATCTTATAATTTATTAAAGAAATTTTAAAAGAAATACTTGAACCAATAATAAGGATTGAACTTATTAAAAAGAATTATTTTAATGCACTGACGTATTTTGATCCAATCGAAATTCGCGTACTATCAAAATATTAAGCTAGCAACTTTTTATTTTATTACCATATTTAATCTAGTTAGAATCATCCAATGTTGCAGTTTTTTATCTAGAGAACTATAGTCCTCTAACAGTAAAATGTTAAATTAGCATGCAATTTAAGGAAATTCACAATCTCAAGACTCGAAATGTAAAACAAGAAAAATCATAGTTGAACTTCAATAAAGGCAATACTTTTCAAGACGTACTAAATTAGGAACTGCACCAAAAAGATTGTATAAAATAATTTATGAGATAATAAGGATTGTTTACGTGAACTAATGAAACTGTTATAATTTCAAATAGATGTTGGGGTGCCATTTACAAAAGGCTACTCTTAAAGGACACAAATTTACGATTGTAATATGTATAATATAATCAATTAAATGAGGTAATAAAATAAAAAAAATCATACCAAATACGAGCAGCTTGAGTTGGTATAATAATTAGTAATTTTAACTATAGAACATAGAACAAAAGCTGGCATAACAATTAGTAATTTTAACTATAAAATATAAAACAAAAATAATCTTGAATTTATAAAATCTTCAATTGATATGAGTAGATGCCTAACCAATATTATGTTATGGATGCAATGATCCAAATAACAATTACAATAATTATAATAAGTCAATTTTCAACTAATGATCATATACGAGATATTATATACAAATATCACAGTTGATAGCTTTTCAATTTGCATTTGTTTATTAAGAATGCACGAACGTCTATTATTGCATAACTTAACAACATGTTATAGGTTAGAAAATTCACCTCATATCATAGGCAAATTTACCTATGTAGATATTGATACTATGAAGAATTTATGATAAAAGAATATAAAAATTGTGGCTTTTTCTATAGAAGTTGTCAGCTACTCCTTATTCTAAATTGTTTTGGTCCTATAATTTTCGAAACCTAAAGAGAAAACACAAAACCTACTATTGATAACCCAAAACTTAAATTGAATTCTAAACCTAAACAAAGAAAAGACCCACCGTAAGTAACAATGAAAATAAAAGACACGACATAAATTAAGAATCCTAAAATCTACTCTAATTTAGAATCCTAAACCTAAAGGAAACCTTTAAAAAACGAAACAAAAAAAGCTAAAGGAAACCAAAAACATAAAAAAGATATACTGCGTAAAGATATGCAGACCTTTCCTAAACAAAGTAAAATTTAAAGAATCATAAACCTAAAGGAAAGTACAAACAATTTTATTTTTCTTCAAAAGAAAATTATTAATTACTACAATTACAATTATATCAAATATAAAATTCACTTAAAAAGGGTAAAAAAGACGATCAACATTTCGATAGGGTATTCGTGCTTTTAATATAGTATAGATAGATATAAATTATTTTTCTTAATACACGTAAAAAAAAGCTAAAGCGATACTTAAAATGGGATAGGCCAGGGAGTAATACATTAAGACTATTCTGACTACATGGTCATTCATTTCGAATGACACGTGTACAATCTACTAGCAAGTTATAAATTAGTAGTTACTGTTGAGTTGGGAAGATAATGGGGATTGCCTTTGGAAAGATTTGATTTAAGCTCATACCTGCATGCAAAAGCTTCAATACTCAATTAACAGTAAACATAGTAAGCATTTTTTGCGGCTCAATTACTATTTAGAGAGTTAACAAAGTTTTTCTTTGATAATATTTCAACAAATATCTTTATAATAAATATTTTAAATGGTTTAATACTATAATGTAAACTATTTTTACATAATTTTTAAATATGTAAACTTTGTTTTATAAAATTTGAAAATTTTATATCCAAATTTACATTAAGAATTAAGTTGAACAGAGGAAGTATTACATACCTTGTCGACCCAAAAAAGAAGAAACAAGAGAAAACCTAATAGATAAGTTCAAGCCTTTGGTATTTAGTCAGGCAAAGTCAATAAAATAAGGGAATTTTACATGATAAGTCTCAACTTAAATCATAGACTTATCAAAACTAGCCAAGCACATATAAAAACTGAAAACCCAAACAAATAAGATTCTTTCTCTCCAAAACTCACACGCAAAGATCCCCTTCCATATTTTTAAGCGTGATTAGCACATTAGATGCAAAACGGGAGGAAAATTTCATGGATAAGGTAGCAAATAAGGTGATGAAATACAATATATATATATATATATATAAAAGATTCCAAAAATCTAGGCAAAAATCTTTTTCAATGGGTATGGTTGAATTTTATTGGAAACATATAGATGAGTCAATATACAAAATTTGAGGAAGTTTGGAGGTGACTTGGAGTAATTTGGTATCAAAATTCGTAGTTAAAATCGAGTTCAAAAAATTCTTCTCGACACATGTATCACGCGTGTATCTTACACACATGTATATATGGATATACATGTGATATATATTTGATACAAATATGATACATATGTGATACACAGTATGGTACACGTTTTTTTTTCTTCATGTTGATGTTCATCTTCTACTTCGAATTTTCAGATCATGCCAAAACTGAGATTCAAACTTCTTAAGATGTACTCATTCTATTCTAATAACACCCACTCAAAAGAAAGCAAAAATTTGACCTTTTTTTTTTTTGGCTACAAAGCTAATTGGCTAATATTTGTAATATATTATGAATTGGCCAATTTTTGTAATAAGCTACTTATAAATGGACATAACTAGTAGTTTCCCAATAACGGAAACATTATGGAAAGATTTCATTTTATCCCATCCATTACTTGCACACAAATTCTCATAATTCATATCGAGGCCGCAAGCTTCTCTTTCACTGTACAAAATATGCTGTCATATCTCTTTGAAGTTCCAAGTATAAATGTAACATACGCAATCCAGTAATTAAATATAAAAATTGCAATCCACTTCGAAATGGAGAAGTCAATTGATAGTGAGATAAATGAGCTTGAATGGAGAAATCGAGATTCATATAGCCGACCTCAACTTAGTTAGGATTGAGAAACAATTATTATTTTATTTTGTTTGACTTGGAAAGACGGGTTCTAGAAAGGCATATAAAAAGAAGTACTTCATTTCAACAATTAGGAGTTCTACAAATATACATATTAATGAAGGAAACTAAAATAATGGGTATTAGATATGCTCCGTTTGAGCTAGTATACAAGTCTATATAAATATGGAACATGTAATCGACCTAGACTCCTTATTTTACATAATCATTTTGATCTTAAATACTTTGAAGCTACATGATTCAATTATATCACCACAACTATGATTTTCTTTCAATTAACATACAAGTTCATGAAAGAAAAATAAAATCATGAGTGGAATCTTGAGTAGACAAAACCAGGGGCGGAGCCCGCCCGTCGGTTACGAGTTTGGCCGAACCAGGTAATTACTTTCGTCCGAACCTTATATTTGTCTTAATTTTTTGTTGAATATGTATAAACTATTAATCTAAAACCTTATAAATTAAAAGAAGTAGAATCCTAAACCCGTAAGCTTTAAATCCTGGCTCTGCCACACACAAAACTGCTTAATGATCTTTATAGAATGACAAACTGCTTGCATATGATAGATCTTAATCTTCCCCATTGGATCTCGGAAAGCTCATATAATTGTGATGTATCGGTAGATAATCAGAGGCGGAGCCTGGATTTGAAATTTATGAGTTTAGTATTCTAATTCTTTTAAGTTACCGGGTTCTAAATTAATTTATATATAATTTAATAATTTTTTAAGATAAATACAAGATTTAGAAAAAACTTACTGAGTTCAGCCGAGATAGAATTTGAATTGCATGTAAAGTTTAAACCCTAGATTCTAGAGAATTCAGAGAAGAAGAAGGAAGAAGAAGAGCTTGATTTCATTTCGTTAAGCACTGTTACAAGACTAAACGGTATTTAACAACCTAACTGACTATCACATGCCTCTCACGTGTGTGTGTCTGTGTATTGACTAAACTGCCCTCTCTTATAACTAACTTAATTCTCAATACTCCCCCTCAAGCTGGAGGGTGGAAGATATCTAACACACCAAGCTTGGACACTAAGAAGGAATGCTGTACAGTGATAAGTTAGGGTTTTAACGTGTTTTATGCCCATACTTGCCTACGCTTTTGTTATAAAATTACTACAAAATAGTCCCAAAACGCTCACAAGTTGTACTTGATTGCAGGTTTGATCGACAAGCGATGAAAGTCAAATATCGGCTCAGAAAGGAGTGAAACCTGCTCAAGTGTCAAAGACCAAGGAAGTTGAGGAAAAGAGGTCCTAGTGCGGACCACGCAACTGTGAACGCGGCCGCACTAGGAGGTTCAGAGAATGGCAGAGTTGAAGGGAAGGCTACGCGGCCGCGGTCATTTCCACGCAGTTCGCGGTCAGGCTCCGCGACCGCGCTATACTTTTACGCAGTCCGCGGAGCAGAGATTCAGAGAGCCAAATATTTGACCACTTCCAAGCAACGCGGCCCGCGTCTACTTCTGTGCGGCCGTGCTAACATCCACCGCGGCCGCGCTACATTTCTACGCGGTCCGCGGTCCTCAACTTCAGAGAAGCAGAAGCCAAGAGTTCAAGAGCCAGTGCGGCCGCGGTCATGTTTGCGCGGCCCGCGCTGACCCCGCAGGGGTATTTTTGTCCAATTTTTCCAGCCCAGTATAAATAGAACCTTTTTCCATTTTTAGGTTAAGTTTTGTTTTTCTGAAGCTGCCGAGCTTGTGAGAACGACTAGTTTAGCCATTTTTGGCACTTTTGACCTTTAATATTGTATTTCCTTCTTAGAAATTAATTAATATGTTTACTTCTTCATCTATTTCTTTAATTTTTGCATCTAGCATGAGTAGCTAAACTCACTAGCTAGGGTTGTGGCTCAACCCTAGTGTGGGTAATTTATGGGTGTTGCCATCTAAGGTTAGATTGATATTGGGTGTTTGCTATTTGGGTTAATTTTAGGTTTTAATTAAGGATTGGTGGTTGCAAACACTGATTCTAGCTTGGTGGGTTTAACTCTTCTTGAGAAAGAGAGTCTATGACCCCAAAATTGACCCAACAAGGAATTGAGATGGACCCATGAGAAATGGTAGTCCCAATTAACGGGTTAAACCTCGAGAGAGTAATCACCCTACTTGATCCCTAGTTGCTTGGTCTAATTGGCCTACCCAATTGGTCTCGAGAGAGTCAATTGGGCAAAATCACTCTCTCTACCGAGAGGTGTGAGAGTGGGTACAATTGTGCAACGGTTATAGCATAAGCCCCAAACATGTCAATCTATCCTTAATAGCATCTACCCGTTAATTAGCCACCTAGGCAATGCCACGACCCTAGTGCCTTTCTCTATATTAAATACACCTTAGCAATATTCCCGTAGCATAATTTAGTTCTAAACATTAGTCTTGTAAGAGTAGATATAAAAAGTCAAAACCAAAGATGTTTGAAGTGATATTAGAATCACAACCGCATCACTAGTCTAGACAGATAATACAACTCCACTACTAGCTCCCTGTGGAAATTCGATCCCGAACCACTATTCG
>NW_017675997.1:7056-42859 GCF_001879085.1 Nicotiana attenuata | reverse complement strand
TTGGCTTGCCTGACAGTGGTGTCCAGCGCCATCACGACCCTTAGTGGATTTTGGGTCGTGACAGTTTGTAACCACCCTGAACAAGTGCATCAGCGAGCTTTATGTTCCATTGCCTAGATGCTTGTTTAAGACCATAGAGGTATTTCATAAGCATGCACACTTTCAACTCCCCCTGTTTGTGAAATCCCTAAGGCAACTGCATATAAACTTCTTCATAGAGATCTCCCTGTAGAAAAACATTGCTAACATCCATTTGAGATAAAGGCCAACCCTTGGTAGCTACTATGCTGATAATGGTCCTGACTGTGACCATCTTTGCTACAGGTGAGAATGTGTCATGGTAGTGCAACCCTTCTTTTTGATAATAACATTTAGCAACCAGCCTTGACTTGTACCTGTCTACCTCTCCATTGGCCTTCTCCTCGATCTTGTATACCCATTTGGAACCAATAGCTTGCTTCCCTGCTGGTAAGTCCACTATCTCCCAAGTATGACTATTTTCAAAAGCTTGGATCTCCTGTTGCATAGCTGTTACCCATCTGCTATTAGTGGAAGCCTGCTGAAAATTAGTAGGTTCAACTTCAGCTGAGAAAGCCTGCAAGTATGCTTGATAACCTGCTGTGAGATTAGCATAAGTAAGGGTGTCAGTCAATGGATATAAGCATTGGCCAGAGAACTTCTTAGTATTTTGGTAGTCTTTTAACCAAACTGGAGGTTTGGATGTCCTAGTAGTCTTCCTAGGCTCTTGATCATTTCTAGGCTCAAATATGCTATTGTCAGGACTAACATTGAGCTCTAGCTCAGTGTTTGGAACTAAGTCAGTTGAGGTATATTGCTCATCATGCTCAACCTCTGCTGCTTCTATGTTTTGGGCTGTATGATCAATCTGTAGGACTCTTGTAGAAGGTATATTGGTGTTTTCTATGACTGGAATATTGTCTGTAGGTGGAATGTGAGGGTCTGTGGATGTAGGCAATGCGGGATCAGGATGTGATGGTATAGAAGCTTGTGTAGGAAAGGGATCTTGTGGAATGGCCACACTTTCTTTAAAATGGAAGATATGTTCTCTAAAACATCGTTACTTATAAAGATAGTCTTAGTTTCTAAGTCAAACAATCTGTACCCCTTTTGAACTTCTGAGTAACCTATGAGGACTGATTTTCTTGCTCTCTTTGCAAACTTGTCTCCTTTTGGTAAGTTTCTAGAGAAACATAAACAATCAAACACCTTTAAGTGATCAATAATAGGTGGTTTATTATGCAAAACCTCATATGGAGATTTTCCTTGTAGTATGGATGTAGGCCACTTGTTGATCAGAAAACAGATGTCTTGATGCAATCTCCCCAAAATCTACTAAGGACAGAACTCTAAAATTGTAATGCTCTAGCCACTTCAAGTGTATGTCTATGTTTCCTTTCCACCACCCCATTCTGTTGGGGTGTGTATGGGCAACTGCTTTGATGCACAATGCCTAAGGATGCTAACGGTGCATTACATCTAGAATTAAAAAACTCTCTTCCATTATCAGATCTCAATACTTTCACATTCATGTCAAATTGAGTCTTTACCATTATAAGAAAGTCATTCAACATTGTTACAACTTCACACTTAGACTGCAACAAACACACCCAGGTATATCTACTAAATTCATCCACAATTGTAAGAAAATAATGTTTTCTATCATATGTAGGCAGCTTGTGAGGACCCCAGACATCAAGATGAATAAGCTGAAAAATACATTCAGTCTTGCTGCTACTAAGAGGGAATTTCAATCTACTTTGCTTAGCTAAAGGACATATTTCATAGTTATGTTGCAAACTATCCACTATTTTATTCTTTAAGGCAGAAATGTGCTTCATTGCCATTATTGATGGATGTCCTAATCTCATATGCCAAAGACTGCACTCATCAGTGTCCTTGGTAGCCAATGTTGCTACAGGCTTGTCACTCCATTTGAGTATATAAAGTCCATCGTTCTCTCTATCAATCCCCATCACCTTCCCATTGTAAAGACCCTGCAATACACAAAAGTCAGGGAAGAATAGAGCACAACACAGCAATTTCTTGGTCAGTTTGGAGACTGACAATAGATTGAACTTAAAATCTGGAACATATAACACATCCTTTAGTTCATATCCCTGTAGTATAGAAGCACTTCCTTTGTGTGTTACTGAACATTTGCTACCTGTTGGAACCTACACTTTGTGATTCCTATGTTGCTCAATANTTCTCTAATTTTATATAAAAACATCTTTATGTACATGTGATATGGTGAGTATGCTCCTGTATCTAANGAGAAATGGTAGTCCCAATTAACGGGTTAAACCTCGAGAGAGTAATCACCCTACTTGATCCCTAGTTGCTTGGTCTAATTGGCCTACCCAATTGGTCTCGAGAGAGTCAATTGGGCAAAATCACTCTCTCTACCGAGAGGTGTGAGAGTGGGTACAATTGTGCAACGGTTATAGCATAAGCCCCAAACATGTCAATCTATCCTTAATAGCATCTACCCGTTAATTAGCCACCTAGGCAATGCCACGACCCTAGTGCCTTTCTCTATATTAATTATTACTTAGCAATATTTCCGTAGCATAATTTAGTTTCAACCATTAGCTTTATAAAGGTAGATATAGAAATCAAAACCAAATATGTTTGAAGAGACATTAGAAGCATAACCGCAATTCTAGACTAAACAGACATTACAACTCCACTACTAGATCCCTGTGGAAATTCGATCCCGAACCACTATTCGGGTAAAAGCTGTTGCGACCCGCTCTTCCTACCTTAGTGTAGTGTTGAGTCGGCAGCGATCATGCAGCAGTGAGTCCTTTTGTTAGAAGATCTGCTAATTGTAAGGAGGAAGAAATATGACATGGAGTAATAAGGCCTGACTTGATCTTCTCTCTGACAAAGTGGCAATCAATTTCGATATGCTTTGTACGCTCGTGAAATATTGGATTCCAGCTATTTGTATTGCAGCCTTGTTGTCATGGAACAATGTAACAGGTCTAGACACTTTAATTCCCAAGTCTTCCAGCAATCTTGTTAACCATGTGATCTCTGCAGTTGCAGCAGCCATACTTTTGTATTCAGCTTCTGCTGAACTCCTGCTTACTGTAGGTTGCTTCTTTGATTTCCATGATATCAAAGAGTTACCTGGTTTAACAACATATCCTGTCACAGATTTTCTTATATTAAGGCATGATGCCTAGTCTGAATCACAGTGAACAATCAGATGATCAATAGGTCCTGCTTCCATCAACAACCCCATGCCTGGTGCTCCTTTGACATATCTCACTATTCTCAATGCTGCCTCCATATGTGACTGCTTGGGCCTTTGCATGAGCTGGCTAAGAGTTTGCACTGCAAAACTTATATCAGGTCTGGTGATAGTTAGGTATAACAGCCTTCCTATCAGTCTTTGATAAGCTGAATTATCTTTTAGCTCTAAATCTCCTGTCTTCCCAACACATGTGTCATATTCCACAGTTGTCAATTTTTGATTCAACTCTATAGGAGTTGCAATTGGCTTTGGACCACTTAAGCCTACCTCTGAAATTAATTCTAGAGCATACTTTCTTTGATTGAGCAAGATTCCTTTCTTTGACCTTGATACCTCAATTCCCAAAAAATATCTTAGCTTGCCTAAGTCCTTATCTTTGAACTTACTGTGTAGAATTGTCTTAGCATCATTGACTAAGTTGGAGGAGCTCCCAGTAATCATCAAATCATCCACATACACCAGTATAATGACTATGTCTCCTCCTTGCTGCTTTGTGAATAAGGAATGATCAAAAGGACTTTGTTTGTAGCCACTCTGAACAAGTGCATCAGTGAGCTTTATGTTCCATTGCCTAGATGCTTGTTTAAGACCATAGAGGGATTTCATAAGCCTGCACACTTTCAACTCCCCATGTTTATGAAATCCCTGAGGCAACTGCATATACACTTCTTCATAGAGATCTCCCTGTAGAAAAGCATTGCTAACATCCATTTGAGATAAAGGCCAACCCTTGGCAGCTGCTATGCTGATAATAGTCCTGACTGTGACCATCTTATCTACAGGTGAGAATGTGTCATGGTAGTCCAGCCCTTCTTTTTGATTATAACCTTTAGCAACCAGCCTTGCCTTATATCTGTCTACCTCTCCATTGGCCTTGTACTTGATCTTGTATACCCATTTGGAACCAATAGCTTCCTCCCTGCTGGTAAGTCCACTATCTCCCAAGTATGATTATCTTTAAGAGCTTGGATCTCCTGTTGCATAGCTGATACCCATCTGCTATCAGTGGAAGCCAGCTGAAAATTAGTAGGTTCAACTTCAGCTGAGAAAGCCTGCAAGTATGCTAGATAGCCTGCTGTGAGATTAGCATAAGTTAGGGTGTTAGTCAATGGATATAAGCATTGGCCAGAACTTTTTAGTAGTTTGATAGTCTTTTAAACAAACTAGAGGTTTGGATGTCCTAGTAGTCTTCCTAGGCTCTTGATCATTTCTAGGCTTAAACATGCTATTGTCAGGACTAACATGGAGCTCTGGCTCAGTGTTTGGAACTAAGTCAGTTGAGGTATCTTGCTCATCATACTCAACCTCTGCTGCTTCTGTGTTTTGGACTGTATGATCAATCTGTAGGACTTCTATAGTAGGTATATTGGTATTTTCTATGACTGGAATATTGTCTGTAGATGAAATGTGAGGGTCTGTGGATGTAGGCAATGAGGGATCATGATGTGATGGTATATAAGCTTGTGTAGGAAATGGATCTTGTGGAATGGTCACACTTTCTTTAAAAGGGAAGATATATTCTCTAAAACTAACATCCCTACTTACAAAGACAGTCTTAGTTTCTAAGTCAAACAATCTTTACCCCTTTTGAACTTCAGAGTAACCTATGAGGATTGATTTTCTTGCTCTCTTTGCAAACTTGTCTCCTTTTGATAAGTTGCTAGAGAAACATAAACAACCAAACACCTTTAAGTGATCAATAACAGGTGCTTTATTATACAAAACCTCATAAGGAGATTTTCCTTGTAGTATGGATGTAGGCCGCTTGTTGATCAGGTAAATAGCTGTCTTGATGCAATCTCCCCAAAATCTACTAGGAACAGAACTCTGAAATTGTAATGCTCTAACCACTTCAAGTATATGTCTGTGTTTCCTTTCCCCCACCCCATTCTGTTGGGGTGTGTCATGCACAATGCCTAAGGATGCTAGCAGTGCATTACGGCTGGAATTAAAAAACTCTCTTCCATTATCAGATCTCAATACTTTCACATTCATGTCAAATTGAGTCTTTGCCATTATAAGAAAGTCTTTCAACACCGTTACAACTTCACACTTAGACTGCAACAAACACACCCAGGTATATCTACTAAAGTCATCCACAATTGTAAGAAAATAATGTTTTCTATCATATGTAGGCAGCTTGTGAGGACCCCAGACATCAAGATGAATAAGCTGAAAAATACACTCAGTCTTGTTGCTACTAAGAGGGAATTTCAATCTACTTTGCTTAGCTAAAGGACATACTTCACAGTTATGTTGCAAACTATCCACTACTTTATTCTTCAAGGCAGAAATGTGCTTCATTGCCATTATTGATGAATGTCCTAATCTCATATGCCAAAGACTGCACTCATCAGTGTCCTTGGTAGCCAATGCTGCTACAGGCTTGTCTCTCCATTTGAATATATAAAGTCCATAGTTCTCTCTACCAATCCCCATCACCTTCCCATTGTAAAGACCCTGCAATACACAAAAGTCAGGGAAAAATAGAGCACAACACAGCAACTCCTTGGTCAGTGTGGAGACTGACAATAGATTGAACTTAAAATCTGGAACATATAACACATCCTTTAGTTCATATCCCTGTAGTATAGAAGCACTTCCTTTGTGTGTTACTGAACATTTGCTACCTGTTGGAACCTGCACTTTGTGATTCCTATGTTGCTCAATGTTCTCTAAATTAGATAAAATTTCTTTATGACATGTGATATGGTGAGATGCTCCTGTATCTACTATCCATTCACACAAAGATGTATCAGACAACAATGCGGTTATACCTGTCATTAGTGTATGACAATCACCTGCAGGTGTTTTGTTCAGAAGCTCCAATATCTGTTTGTATTGACTTTCAGTGAACAGTTGTCCCATCTGTTGGCCTTGAGATGAGCTTGTAGTTTCTTCTGTTATCATGTTAGCATAAGTTATGTTTCCTTGTCCTTGTTGTTTCTTCTTGCTCTTGAAGTCAGGAGGATATCTTATAATTTTGTAGTAATTTTTCTAGAGGTGTCCTTTATATCTACAGTGTTCACAAACAATCCCAATCATCTTAGCCTTATATCCTTGATTTTGTCCTGCCATCATAGTTAAAGGTTCCCTATTTACCTCAAGCACACTCAGTTCACGTTGGCTTTCTTCTTGAATGACCAAAGCATAAGCCTCATTTACAGTCAATACTGGAGTCTTAAGCACCTGACTATAGCTTTCATTAAGCCCAACTAGGAACTGTAACAAACGCAAATTCTTAAATTGCTCAATTTAAAGGCCTAGTTTCTTCACAATCTCAACCAGACGCTGGAACTAGTAGGTCAATTTCATCCCAGAGATCTTTCATTTTCGTATAATATGATGTTACATAATCAGTACCCTGCTTTAATGATCCAACTTGTATCCATAAAAGGTAAAAACGAGTGAGATTAGATTTATCAAACCTCTCCTTGAACTCGTTCCATACTGTGTTTGCATTCGAAGCATAAATGATACTCGGCTGTAATTCTGCAGATATTGTACGTCCTATCCATGAAAGAACAACCGCGTTACATTTTTCCCATTGATTCGCCAATTCTCCTTTGTAAGAGCTTTTCAAGCAAGTTCCTTCTATGAAACCTAGCTTGTTTTTCACCAAAAGTGCCATCCGCATCGATCTACTCCACAAACCATAATTTTCAGGTCTGGTGAGCTTGATATCGTGCAACGCAACTCCAGGCGTATATGTAGCTGCTAAAACAGAGGATGATTGTGATCAATTGGAAGACTTGCCATTTCCGCCATGGATGATGAAAGCGAAGCTTCTAATCAGTGTTCGATGTTCAGATCCTGCACAATTTCATCTCGATTACAACAACCTGCTCTAATACCAAGATAGAATTTGAATTGCATATAAAGTTTAAACCCTAGATTCTAGAGAATTCAGAGAAGAAGAAGGAAGAAGAAGAACTTGATTTCATTTCGTTAAGCACTGTTACAAGACTAAGCAGTATTTAACAACCTAACTGACTATCACATGCCTCTCACATGTGTTTGTCTGTGTATTGACTAAACTGCCCTCTCTTATAAGTAACTTAATTCTCAATAAGCCGAACCTGTATTCGAAGGGCTAGCTCCGACCCTGTAGATAATTAGTGTCAATCGAAAAGAATGGAATCCTGAGTAGAACCTACTAACAATGAAATTTAAACAGTGTTATCTAATAATGGTGCTTATAACAGTTAATTATTATACGGCTTATAATTGCATCCTGACATGGTTTTAGTGCCTAGTTGTCTACAAAACTAACAAAATCATAATTGTAGCGAACGGAGTAGCTAAGCTATCTTTTCCAGACGACATGATTAATTTTAGTCATGGGAAAGAAGGAATTACTGGAAAGCTCAAAAATTCATGTGAAAATATATGTTAGTCTAACCATGGTTAGGATCTTACTTTAGTTAATGCATTTTCAAACAACTAGTTAGCCAGAGATAATATGTCCTCCAAATCATTAAAAAAAAAACTAAAACTATGCTTTACTGACGAAGCAGAGCCAGCATTTCAAGTTTATGGTTTGAGATTCTAATCATTTGAAGTTACTGGGTTCTAAATTAATAATTTATATATTTTCAATAAAATTTTTAAGACAAATATGCAAGGTTCAAACTAAAGTTATTGGGTTCGGCCGAACCCGCTCCCGACACTCTAGCTCCGCCCTTGCTTTACTCCAACAAAGTAGAGCGATCAATAATAAATAAACAAATAAAAAGATGCAATGATATACATATATAAGCGGAAGGGGCAGGATGATAGTAATAACATATAAAAGAGAATAAAAAGAGATAGAGAGAGTATAATAATGAAAAGAATAAGAAACGTTATGCACAATTATATCCAAATTTCATGGAATAATATAAATCACGATATTGATCTTTGTAGAAAGACTTAACTTCTACTCCTATTGTGTTCGAAAATGTCCCATAGTCAGTCATAAGTGATTAATTGTGATATTCAAGTATGATTACTGTTGTCATGATAATATCCAATTTTGTATCATTTCAATTTTTTTTGCTATAATATTCATTTGACTTTGTGTTTTTCATGGTTATCGTCAGTTAATGCTAGCTACTGAATTTTAAGGTACAACATGAATATACCATAGCTGATAGAAGAGATATAAGCACCGAGGACAAAAATAAAATAAAAGAAAACACAACTTTTTTTTGGGTCAACAAGAAACCACAACTTTGACTTTTCTTAAACAGATATTTTGTATTTTCTTTGAAGAAAGTTATTTCCACAAAAAAAAAAATATCTGAAAATTGGAGTTTGATAATTAACAAAGTGTGTCCAATGGACGGGTGTTAAGAACCAGGTCCTCAAGGTAGCTGATGAAAGTTCTTACAAGGTAGTAACTTTTACACAAAGTTACTATAGTCCGAGATTGCTGGAAAGGACTCTTGATGCGATAAGGACTGTTGCCTAAGAATATCTGCTCCTATAAGTGATATATTGTCACGACCCGGATTTTTCACTTTCGAAAATCGTGATGGCGCCTACTCGTGAAAGCTAGGCAAGCCAACAATTACAATTTTACTACCATTATAATTAACCAAATAGGGACAGATATTAATTAAAACAAAATAATTAAGAAGTGAGGAAATGAAGTAACAGTGCTATAACCCAAGTACATAACTACCCCATAGATCTGGTGTCACAATCCACGAACGACTAAGATTTACTACAAATACAAGTCTGAAAGAAGTACAACTGTTCTCGAAATAGAAGAGACAGCAGAAAACTAAAGCGGGGAAAATGGGGGACTTCAGGCTCTGCGAATGTCAGCAGATCTACCTTGGTCTCCCTGGACTGAAGGCAGCTACCTCAAGCTACCCACAAGGTCCGGCACCGAAATCTGCACAAAAAGTGCAGAGTGCAGTATCAGTACAACCGACCCCATGTACTGGTAAGTGTCGATCCTAACCTCGGCGAAGTAGTGACGAGGCTAGGACACGACAACCATATAAACTTGTGCATTTAAATCATATACGAGCAGAACAATAATAACAGGAAATAGCAGATACAGATGGGAAGGGAACATGCTGCGGAGAATATCAAAATTCTAACAATAACTCAATAGAGAAGCATAATGAACACCATATTTGTATCAACAGGAATAATAAAACAGTAACACGCGCACGGCATCACCCTTCGTGCTTTTACTCTCGTCCTCACCATATGAAACAATAGAAACGGCACAGCATCACCCTCCGTACATTAACTCTCATAATCATGGCACGACATCACCCTTCGTGCATTAACTCTCACATTATCGGCACGGCATCACCCTTCGTGCATTAACACTCACTCACAATATCATGCACGGCATCACCCTTCGTGCTTTACACTCTTCCTCACCCAAACGATAGAAATAATACATCCCGGCAAGGGAATCAACAATAGAAAAATAACATCCCGACAAGGGAATCAGCTATAACCAATTTCGTTTTAACAATTAACTTCACGAAGTAATTCCCAACTTGAGTCAATACTCAACAATGATCAAATATTCAACACTATCATACAACTTGCTCAACATATGAAACATCTTTTTTAAGCATGAACGATTACGTGATAAAAGACATTACGGTCATAATATAAGATTCATTTGCATGCTCGACACCAACGTATAGATACTCGTCACCACACTTATACGTCGTACTCAACACTAACACGTAGAAAATAAGACCACAACACCTATTTCCTCAAGTTAAGGTTAGACCAAACACTTACCTCAATTTCACGGGCAAAAATCAAGCCTCAATTACCGCTTTACCTCTCGGTTCCACTTCCAATCCGCTTCTATCTAGTCATTATTTCTTAATAACATCAATAAATGCTAAATAAACCAATTCTAATGCATGAATAAAGATTTCCCAATGTTTTACCCAAAAAGTCAAAAATCGACCACGGGCCCGCTTGGTCAAAACTCGAAGTTCGACTCAAAACCCGATCACCCATTCACCCACGAACTCAAATATGCAATTGGTTTTGAAATCCGACCTCAATTTGAGGTCCAAATCCCCAAAATTCGAAAATCCTAGTTTCTACCCAAGAACACCCAATTTCCCATGAAAAACCCTAGATTTTGAAGTGAAATCATGTAAAAAGATGAATTAGATTGAAGAAGATGAGTTAGAAATCACTTACCTATGATTTGGAGAAGTTTGAGTCTTGAAAAATCGCCTAGGTATGCTTAGGGTTCGAAATTTTGAAGAATGAAGTTGAAATCCCGTCTGAAATCTCACTTAACAGGCTGCAACTATCGTATTGCGATAAGGGGTCCGCAATTGCGAACCCTTTGATTTACTGCTACCTTCGCATTTGCGACACATACGTCGCATTTGTGACTTCTGGGGCCTTCGCAAATTCCGGCCAATGTTTCGCATTTGCGAAGTTGGCCTTCCCAGGCCTTCTTCGCATTTGCGACAATATTGTCGCATTTCCCAGGCCAACAGACTTCGCATTTGCGAAGCCTGATCTCGCATTTGCGAGATCAGAGGCCTGTGCAAAACACCAGATGCACAACTGATTTTCTCTAAGTCCCAAAACACTCTGTGGCCTATCCAAAATTCACCCGAGCCCTCGGGGCTCCAAACCAAACATGCACACAAGTCTAAAAACATCATACGGACTTGCTCGTGCGATCAAATCGCCAAAATAACATCTTAAACAACAAATTTGATACCAAAACTCATGAAATTCATAAAATAGTTCAAATCTCTGACTTTTCAACCAAAGGTCCGATTTATATCAAATCTCTTCCGTTTTCACCAAATATCATAGATATGACTTAAATATTATATTAAACCTGTATCGGGCTTCGAAACCAAAATACGGACCCGATACCATCGATATCACACACCATTTCATTTCCAAAATTCCTTATATTTTCTAGCAAATAATTTTCTTTAATAATTCTTTTCTCGGGCTTGGGACCTCGGAATTCGATTCCGGGCATACGCCCAAGTCCCATATTTTCTACGGACCCTACGGGACCGTCAAATCATGGGTACGGGTCCGTTTACCAAAAATATTGACCGAAGTCAACTTTAATCAATTTTTAAAGGCCAATTCAATATTTTTCTTAAATTTCACATAAAAGCTTTCCGGAAACGCGCCCGAATTGCGCATGCAAATCGAGGAGAAAGAAAATGAGGTTTTCAAGGCCTCGGAACCCAAATTAGGGTTCTAAAAGACCCTTTGGGTCATCATATTCTCCACCTCTAAAACAACCGTTCGTCCTCGAACGGACATAGAAAAGTACCTGAGTCGGTGAAAAGATGAGCATATCGGACTCGGACTCCCAAGTCGCTGCCTCAACAGGCTGACCTCTCCACTGCACACGAACTGAAGGGAAATTCTTCGATCTCAACTGACGAACCTGCCGGTCTAGAATAGCTACCGGCTCCTCCTCATAGGTCAAGTCCTTGTCCAATTGGACAGTGCAGAAGTCTAACACGTGAGATGGATCGCCGTGATACTTCCGAAGCATGGATACATGAAACACTGGGTGCACAGCTGATAAGCTCGGCGGCAACGCAAGTCTGTAAGCCACCTCTCCCAGTCGATTAAGTATCTTAAAAGGCCCGATGAACCTAGGGCTTAGCTTGCCCCTCTTTCCAAATCTCATCACGCCCTTCATGGGCGACACCCTAACCAACACTCGCTCTCCGACCATGAATGCCACATCTCGAACCTTACGGTCGGCGTAACTCTTTTGCCTGGATTGAGCCGTACGAAGCCTATCCTGGATGATCTTAACCTTGTCCAAGGCATCCTGTACTAAATCTGTACCCAACAATCGAGCCTCCCCCGGCTCAAACCACCCAACTGGCGATCGACACCGTCTACCATATAGTGCCTCATAGGGAGCCATCTGAATGCTCGACTGATAGCTGTTGTTATAGGCGAACTCTGCTAATGGCAAGAACTGATCCCAAGAACCTCCAAAGTCAATAACACAGGCGCGGAGCATATCCTCCAAAATCTGAATAGTACGCTCAGACTGTCCGTCCGTCTGAGGATGAAACTCTGTGCTCAACTCGACCCGTGTAACCAACTCACGCTGAACTGCCCTCCAGAAATGCGAGGTAAACAGTGTACCTCGGTAAGAAATAATAGACACGGGCACACCATGAAGACGAACAATCTCCCCGATATAGATCTCAGCTAACCTCTCTTAAGAATAGAAGACTGCCACAGGAATGAAATGCGCTGATTTAGTCAGCCTATCAACAATAACCCATACCGCATAGAACTTCCTCTGAGTCCGTGGGAGTCCAACAATGAAGTCCATAGTGATACGCTCCCACTTCCACTCAGGAATCTCAATTTTCTGAAGCAAACCACCAGGTCTCTGATGCTCGTACTTTACCTGCTGACAATTCAAACACCGAGCTACATATGCAACAATATCCTTCTTCATCCTCCTCTACCAATAATGTTGCCGCAAATCCTGATACATCTTAGCGACGCCAGGATGAATAGAATACCGGGAACTATGGGACTTCTCTAGAATCAACTCACGAAGTCCATCCACATTAGGCACACAGACTCAACCCTACATCCTCAAGACTCCGTCATCTCCAACTGTAACCTGCTTGGCACCACCGTGCCACACTGTGTCCCTAAGGACTAGCAAATGAGGATCATCATACTGCCAATCCCTGATACGATCAAATAATGAAGACCGAGCGACTGTACAAGCTTGTCACGACCCCAACCCCGGTCGTGATGGCGCCCAACACATTGCTAGCAAGCCCGACCAATTCAATAACCCTAACCATTTATACAACTCATGAATTTATTTAACACAGGTAAATTACTAAGTCATAATACTGAATATCTGAAATAAAGTTCAAACACGCGGAAAACCCAAGTAGAAATACTACTACACAGCCCGAAGAATCCGGTGTCACAAGTCTGAGCCTCTAATATACGAGTGTCAACCTACTACATAATAGTCTGAGGAAATACGGAATAAAATAAATAGGACAGATGGGAAAATCAGGACTGCGAACGTCATGCAGCAACCTTGATGCTCCCGGATATGATGCTCGACAGAGAAAGTCTCACTCAGCCTCCGTGAGTGCACCTGAATCTGCACACGAGGTGCAGGGAGTAAAGTGAGTACTTCCAACTCAGTGAGTAATAAACATAAATAAAGGCTGAGAATAAGAAATCCTGAATAGGCACAAAGTAATTCTATAAATACAGCAACTTGAACCCAGCAGTATGAAATCCAGTAAAACAGTGAAAACAATTACAGAAATATCAGAGCAGATAAGTAAATAAATGACAATTAATAATATGCAATGCAACACATAGACCGGTACTCTCCAGTACCCGCTGCGGCGTGCAACCCGCTCCATTTATTTAACGTCGACGGCGCTCACTGGGGGTGTGCAGACTCCGGGAGGGGCCCCTTACGGCCCAAACGCAATAATAAGCCATATCGTGGCATCAACTAGGCCCTCGGCCTCATATCAATATCAATATCATACCGCTGCGGCGCGCAGCCCGATCCCATACTCAGTCCAAAACCACATAAACCTCTCTGGCACATTGACATAGAAATATTTAGCTCAAACTTCATTTAAAAATATTAGTTAAGTCTCTAGCTTGAGAAAAGTGGTTGAGTTTGCAAAATAGTATTTAATTTCTAGGACTGAGTTCAATGATATGTAGAAATGGTAAGAAACCAGTAATAACAGTCCCTGAAGGATTAAATCAATTGACACGAAGCCCAAATATAGCAATCAGCTCAATTAAAATAATAATAAGTGAATTTCAGTCAAATACGCAATATATTCATCTACCGGGATGGACCAAGTCACGATCCCCAATGGCGCTCTACCCCACGCTCGCTACACGGCGTGCAAGTCACCTCAATATAGCACTACGATGTGCAAACACGGGGTTTCAAACCCTCAGAACAGCATTTACATCTATTACTCACCTCAAGCCGGCCAAAATCCTGGCTCGCTATGCCCTTGCCTTTCGAATTGACCTCCTCGTGCACCAAATCTGATCAAAACCACAACGAATGCGTCACATTATGCCAATGGAACAATTCCCAATTGAAAATAATCGAAAAATAGCTAAAATCTCGAAATTAGCAAAAACCCGAGCCCGAGCCCACTTCTCGAAAATCAGAAAATTTACCATCAACGGATTCCTTATCTTGCCACGAGTCTATGCATATAAAGAACACCAAAATCGGAGTCCAAATGACCCCTCTAATCCCCATTTTAGCTCTCTTAAGTTTCAAGCCCTAATCACCATTTTTGACCCTTGATTCCTTAATTTTTCAGTCTTAATTCATGTATTTGCACCATAAAATCGTGTTTAGACTCAAAAATCCTTACCTCAATGAAGTCCCTTGATTTCTCTCTTCCAACTCGCCCAAATTCTCCAAGTCCGAAGTGAAAATTATGAAACCCTTTGAAATTTCGCGAAGGAGACATAAAACATCACTGACCAGTTATTTCCGCATATGCGACTCCTTAGCCGCATCTGCGACTTTCGCTTTTGCGGTTACAAGTCGCTTCTGCGGACTAAACCGCTTCTGCGGTTCCGCTTCTGCGATTCCATTTACGCAGATGCGGTTTCCCATAGTCTTCCAAAATTCCGCATCTGCGGTCCCATTGTCGCATCTGCGAATCCACAGATGCGGTCAGCCACTCCGCACCTGCGATACCTGCCGCTTCTGCGGTCCCCTTTCTGCAGAAGCAAAAATACCAGAAGCAGCACAGGTTCTGCAACATTACAAGTCCAAAACTCCCCGTTAGCCACCCGAAAACACCGCGAGGCCCCCGGGACCTCAACCAAAAACACAAACATGATCCAACACCTTATTCAAACTTGCTCGAATCATCAAAACACCACAAATAACACCTAAATCATCAAAGTACATCAAATTCAAGCCTAAGTTCATCCCAATCTTCCGAAACTTGCATTCGATCAAAAACCCGACCAAAACGCCTCCGAATCAACTGAAATTTTGCACACACATCCCAAATCACCTAACGAAGCTACTGCAACTCTCGGAATTCCATTCCGACCCTCGGATCAAATTCTCACCTATCAACCGGAATTCGCCAAAATACTAACTTCGCCAATTCAAGCCTAATTCTACACCGAACCTCCAAATATACTTCCGATCACACTACTAAGTCACAAATCATCCCCCGAAGCTAATCGAATCGTCGGAATCCACATCCCAGCCCTCTAACTCATAGGTCAACATCCGATTGACTTTTCCAAAACAAGCCTTTCTTAAAGAGACTAAGTGTCTCATTTCCTTCCAAAAATTAACCCAATTCAACTCGTTCACACAAGACACTGATAATAAAGCATAGCGAAGCAGGAAATGGGGGAAACGGAGCGGTTCTCATGAGACGACGGGTCGGGTCGTCACATCCTCCCCAACTTAAACAAACGCTCGTCCTCGAGCGTACCCAGAGTTGTCCTAGAAGCCAACCAATAGCTGAATGACCTTACCAAGCATATACCCGGGGATGATCCCTCGTCACCGTATCTCACATAGGTCCGATAACACAACATAGCTGAAATTTCACAATCCATCTAGTCCATAAACCATAGAACCACATTGCACTTTCCGAAATCATACACAAGATCAGAACCTCACATTTATACTCAGAATACGCCCGAACTAGCTGTAATAACCCATACTTGCAACCTCAGGTGCAATCATATGATATACTACATAACCCAAACACTCGAAACGATAACTTCTATTCACAAAAGTTGCCCACAACACCCGAATACCGATAGAAAACCTCTTATCAACTAAGGTCTTATTCCAACACTTTCATATACTGCCAACGATAAATGAAACACGCAATAAATCGTAACCATTTCTCAAATCAACCATTCATGAAGCCACTTCCCTTTTGACTAATACCACAGCAGATTCCGAGCCGAACCTCGATATTATCCTTCCAACAAGGTGAAATCAAATCCGTTCGTATTCATTAGTGACCCCAACGATCTCCTCGAATCCAACACACCACTCTGCTGATATGACACCTTAATACACGCCTAAGCCACAACTTGCATAATACGCGCACCAATAAGAAACGGTCTGAACATACTCAAATCATGAAAAATGACTCAAACGAAAGAGCTGTACCTCAAGCTCATCAGTACCATCACAACACAAGGCTGAGACCCCATCTCACATCATAGAAATATAACACCTGAATCCACCCCGAAAGGTCATATCTCCACGTGGCCTCGCTACAATGCGTGATTCTATCCAAACACTGTTACACATGGAACACCTTAAGTCACTATGCTCAAAATCGACAGCCACGCACAATTTGATGTTTGGAACCAAAGCAATTCATTACACCCATGGTGAAACAAACAACATACGCCACGCAACTCGATAGGTCATAAACAATACTCCATTTACCGAGCAACACCCAATTACTCTTCCCGCTCGACTCTCACTATGAATCCCCAATAGAACCGCACCACATGTGCCCATAACCAACAAATCATAACGTCTCACAACATCGAAAAGCAACTCATAGCTCTCCTCAGATCACTAACAAGCTCAATAACGATCGAATCAACCTATCCTACAACAATACAATTTGGGGCCAACCAAGCCAACTCAAGCTAAACACGTATCCATATCCGCCTACCAACGAACTCATTACCAAGAAAGACTGAAGCTGCTCCTTCCACTACTATAACTCTTGCCGGAGCCATACGATACGGTGCCTGGCACCAAATCAATATCGAAATCCACAACCTCGCCCGACCTCAAGAAACGCATCCGAAAAGTACCTTAACACCGGAACGGAACCAATGGTAGGAACCTATGCACTGACATCCATCACGAAGGCCCAATTAAGAAAAACAATCCTTCCCAACCATCCACTGGGTCTTTGAAATATAAACCACTCTGCAAGAACATAATCCAATGCACCTCGCCACTCAACCCGTGGCATTCCCGACATAGCCCGCAGCACAATAGTTCAGCATCACCTAACACTAAGACAACCAGTCTGAATTTCAACATCACATCCAAAATCTAACATACCAACAAATAAAGATCCACTCGAGCCTCCAAATCCCGATTGCCGCTAAACGGTGCCGAATACACACGATCCACAACCACGACATAGCCTGTACATGAGAACTCCCAGTCTCCAACTCCATATAGCACACGAATCATCATACCTGATCCCAATTTTTTCCGTCCGAACGCATACACACCTTAAATACCCATCACTCCACGATAGATACTTTAAAATTTCCTGTGCCACTAAGCAAACCCGAATACCGCCAGTTGATCCAACAAGAAAATGCCCAATACTACCGAAGTATCATCAGTTTAATCACATTACCCTTTTTTCTGAGACATATACTCTCGTCAAATCGCTTCCAATTAGCAGCACAATTTCCTTGATAATCTGAGGCTACCCGTTGCCTAAGAGATTTATGAACTTCTTTTCAGAACTGAACTGGAACCTCGTACACGCAAATCTCGATCCTCCACAACATACCGCATATACCATACCATCCAAGGATAGCAGGAAAACTTTTATCTCCCTTCCGAGCCACAGACATCTACGCACTCAACTAGTCAAGAACTTCCATTGATCCCATCTAGAAAAAAAATCATTACACATTCCATGTCTCTCATATTCGTAGAAAATGCACCTCTTCAACCACGGTAGAAATTGACAAGAACTCTCTCAATTCCGTTTGCATAAATTAAACTGCCATGACGGAATCCTTCTAACTCGACCAAGCTAAGCAAGCCATCAAAACCCAAGAGCATTGCTGTAAAATACTTGTAAGGGCTCATTACCTCGAACACATACGAAGAATTAATCATATCCTTACCATACCGATTCGGTCTACTATCAAGCTATTCCATCTATCTAATTTACCTTCTGATTCATCATCAACTTGACATTCCCCCTTGCTGTAGCACCACAGTTCCTCAACCCAGGCTCACTACACGAGACCCAAGCACAAGACCACACTGTCTAAGACCCATGAGCCACTGAATCATCTCTCAAATATTCCCAGAAACACCACATTCCAAAATACTCTACTCTGAAGAACTTCTTGCGAATCTAAATCCGTTACCTTTACTTTCCAGATACTGATACATAGAATCCCATAATTAACATAAAANACTGTTACACATGAAACACCTCAAGTCACTATGCTCAAAATCGACAGCCACGCACAATTTTGATGTCTGGAACCAAAGCAATTCATTACACCCACGGTGAAACCAATAACATACGCCACGCAACCCGATAGGTCATAACCAATACTCCATTTACCGAGCAACACCCAATTACTCTTCCCGCTCGACTCTCCCTAGGAATCCCCAATAGAACCGCACCACATGTGCCCATAACCAACAAATCATAACGTCTCACAACACCGAAAAGCAACTCATCGCTCTCCTCAGATCACTAACAAACTCAATAACGATCAGATCAACCTACCCCTTAACAATACAATTCGGGGCCAACCAAGCCAACTCAAGCTAAACACATATCCACATCGGCCTACCAACGAACTCATTACCAAGAAAGCCCGAAGCTGCTCCTTCCACTACTATAACTCTTGCCGGAGCCGTACGATACGGTGCCCGGCACCAAATCAATATCGAAATCCACAACCTCGCCCGGCGACATGCCCGGCCACAAGAAACGCATCCGAAAAGTCCCTTAACACCGGAACAGAACCAATGGTAGGAACCTCTATACTGACATCCATATCCATCACGAAGGCCTAATTAAGAAAAGCAATCCTTCCCAATCGTCCACTGGGTCTTTGAAATATAAACCACTCTGTGAGAACATAATCTAATGCACCTCGCCACTCAACCCGTGGCATTTCCGGCATAGCCCGTAGCGCAATAGTTCAGAATCACCTAACACTAAGACAACCAGTCTGAATTTCAACATCACATACAAAATCTAACATACCAGCAAATAAAGATCCACTCGAGCCTCCAAATCCCGATTGCCGCTAAACGGTGTCGAATACACACGATCCACAACCACGACATAGCCTGTACATGAGAACTCCTAGTCTCCAACTCCATATAGCACACGAATCATCATACCTGATCCCAATTTTTTGCCGTCCGAGCGCATACCACACCTTAAATGGCCCATCATTCCACGATAGATACTTTAAAATTTTCTGTGCCACCAAGCAAACCCGAATACCACTAGTTGATCCAACAAGAAAATGCCGCAATACTACCGAAGTATCATCAGTTTAATCACATTACCCTTTTTCTGAGACGCATACTCTCGTCAAATCACTTCCAATTAGCAGTACCATTTCCTTGATTATCTGAGGCTGCCCGTTGCCTAAGAGTTTATGAACTTCCTTTCAGAACTGAACTGTAACTCATCTAGCCAAGAACTTCCATTGATCCCATTTAGAAGAAAAATCATTACACATCCCATGCCTCTGACATTCGTAGAAAATGCACCTCTCCAACCACGGTCGAAATCAACAAGAACTCTCCCAATTCCGTTTGCACAAGTTAAACTGCCAAGACGGAATCCTTCTAACTCGACCAAGCTAAGCAAGCCATCAAAACCCAAGAGCATTGCTGCAAAATACTTGTAGGGCTCATTACCTCAAACACATACGAAGAATTAATCATATCCTTACCATACCGATTCGGTCTACTATCAAGCTATTCCATCTATTTAATTTCCCTTCTGATTCATCATCAACTTGATATTCCCCCTTGCTGTAGCACCACAGTTCCTCAACCCAGGCTCACTACACGAGACCCAAGCACAAGACCACTCTGTCTAAGACCCATAAGCCACTGAATCCTCTCTCAAATATTCCCAGAAACACCACATTCCAAAATACTTTACTCTGAAGAACTTCCTGTGAATCTAAATCTGTTACCTTTACTTTCCAGATACTGATACATAGAATCCAATAATTAACATAAAATACCACAAATCTTGACCTTTTCCAATGAAAACAGAGTCTCTAACCACATACACAACCTTAAGACACCTGATTGTTACATGTAGAATCTTGAACACATTAAAATCATTCTCGAGAGTCATTTACTTCTTATTCAAACTGCAATTCACCTGATCAAACGAACATAACCACCCGTGCCTCATTAGCACTCTGACACCGCAGGATATGACCTCATCCCAATACAAACAAACATCTTCTTGCTCCATGTACCGAGCATTCTTTACCAACAACAACATAAGACATCCTGTGATTCTCACACATCTACGAAGCACCATATAACCTTTGTCAAAATTTTGCTTCACTCGTGCCATCCTCGACTCAATTTCCGCAACCAGAACTGATTCGCTAGCATGCCTCAAACCGGAACCAACATAGCACATAATCGTACAATTAGCTAATCAATAGTAAACTCCCCAACTTGGCTCGAAGCCACAGATCAAAACACTCCCAACAACTCATAACGCACATACTCCCTTGCTGCCTTAATACCATAGTGAGATTAAACTCAATCCTTCATAAGCTTGTCGAAACACAAATCATCTAGAATTTTTTTTTAACTCTTCTGCAAATCTCGCATTCACTCACACAACAGTTAAGCCCACTCTCTAGGCGATCAATTAGACGTCAACACATTTTCTTCACTTGTAAATGAGATCTTCTAATAGATAACATAAGGATCACACAAATTTAGAACACTCCGCATGAGATGACCCACCTGCTTTGCCTCCAACTACCATTTTTGTATACCTTCCACCGTCCTAAAATATACGCAGTCGCTTAGTCTTCTGAGTCTGAACTCATACCGCAACATAAAATTTTTACTTCACTCTCAACTGAAAACATGAAAAGATTCTTCACGCGCCTATAACTCAGGCTATACCTCGAATCGCAATGGAATTCAAACACCTAATAGTTCTTCTATCATACAGTAGGTCTTCCTCATCACCTCCAAGTCACATAGATGCACCTTGCAGCACTAACATACTCACCACGTAGCTAACCAGCCGTCACTCCCACTAATAGGGGCAATGCCGAACATATAAGTTCGAAACACTTGCTCACACAATTAGCACCTCGGTGCTCAAGCCATAGGAAAAGATCCGGCCTCAAGTCCTCCAGACTGGCCCAACATAAACTCACAGAGATTACATCTCGCCCCTCAATCGGGGAATCACAAGCCATCAAGGCACATCTGATACTGAGCGCTCATGCGCGCGTACGAACACGTGGAAGGAATTTCAAGAGTTTCCTTTCAAGCTGAATCAAGGACGCACGATAAGAAATCAAGAATGTGAAGTTTTCCTAAAGGTTCTGTAGCCTCTCGAGGATAAGTACAGACGTCTCTGTACCGATCCACGAGACTCTACTAAACCGGCTCATGACTCGCGAGACCAAGTAACCTAGGCTCTAAATCATCAAAGTACATCAAATCCAAGCCTAAGTTCATCCCAATCTTCCGAAACTTGTATTCGATCAAAAACCCGACCAAAACACCTCCGAATCAACTGAAATTTTGCACACACATCCCAAATCACCTAACGAAGCTACTGCAACTCTCGGAATTCCATTCCGATCCTCGGATCAAATTCTCACCTATCAACCGGAATTCGCCAAAATACTAACTTCGCCAATGCAAGCCTAATTCTACACCGGACCTCCAAAATTACTTCCGATCACACTCCTAAGTCACAAATCATCCCCCGAAGCTAACCGAATCGTCGGAATCCACATCCGAGCCCTCTAACTAATAGTTCAACATCCGGTTGACTTTTCCAAAGCAAGCCTTCCTTAAAGAGACTAAGTGTCTCATTTCCTTCCAAAAATCAACCCAATTCAACTCGTTCACACAAGACACTGATAATGAAGCATAACGAAGCAGGAAATGGGGAAAACAGAGCGGTTCTCATGAGACGGCGGGTCGGGTCGTCACAAAGCAAAAACACGGCTGGGCTAAGAAACATCCAACCTCACGAACTAATTGGCTAACGCCTGAACATCTAAAGCAAGTCGCCTCTCACCGACCGGAACATACACAAGGCTGCCCATACTGGCTGACTTCCTACTCAAAGCATCGGCCACTACATTGGCCTTCACCGGATGATACAAGATGGTGATATCATAGTCTTTTAGTAGCTCCAACCACCTCCTCTGCCTCAAATTCAGCTCCTTCTGCTTGAACAAATACTGTAGGCTCTTGTGATCTGTGAACACCTCACACGACACGCCATATAAATAATGCCTCCAAATCTTCACCGCGTGAACAATGGCTGCTAGCTCCAAATCATAACTGGATAGTTCTTCTCGTGAATCTTCAACTGCCGCGAAGCATATGCAATGACATTGCCATTCTGCATCAACACCGCACCAAGTCCAATACGAGATGCGTCACAATATACTGTATATGGCCTTGAACCTGTGGGCAAAACCAACACCGGCGCCGTAGTCAAAGCTGTCTTGAGCTTCTGAAAGCTCGCCTAACACTCGTCCGACCACCTGAACTGGGCCCCCTTCTGAGTCAACCTAGTCATCGAGGCTGCTATAGATGAAAACCCCTCCACAAACCAACGGTAATAACCCGCCAAACCCATGAAACTCCGGATCTCTGTAGCTGATGTGGGTCTAGAGGCTAGTCCTTGACTTCCTCTATCTTCTTCGGATCCACCTGAATACCCTCTGCTGATACAACATGACCCAAGAAAGCAAGTGAACTCAACCAAAACTCGCATTTCGAGAACTTCACATATAACTAACTGTCTCTCAAAGTCTGAAGAACGACTCGGAGATGCTGCTCATGCTCCTCTCGGATGCAGGAGTAGATCAAAATATCATCAATGAAGACAATCATGAAGAAATCCAAATACGACCTGAACACTCGGTTCATCAAATCCATGAATGTTGATGGGGCATTTGTCAACCCAAATGACATCACCAGAAACTCATAATGCTCATACCGAGTGCCAAAAGCTGCCTTAGGTACATCGGATGCCCTAATCCTCAACTGATGGTAGCCAGATCTCAGATCAATCTTCGAAAATACCTTGGCACCCTGAAGTTGATCAAAAAAATCATCAATCCTCGGCAATGGATACTTGTTCTTGATGGTGACCTTGTTCAACTGCCGATAATCTATACACATCCTTATCGACCCATCCTTCTTCTTAACAAACAACACCGGCGCACTCCAGGGCGAGACACTAGGTCTGATAAAGCCCTTATCAAGCAAGTCTTGCAACTGTTCTTTCAACTCCTTCAACTCTGGCGGGGCCATACGATATGGCGGGATAGAAATGGGCTGAGTGCCCGGAGCCAAATCAATGCAAATGTCGATATCTCTGTCGGGTGGCATCCCCGGCAGGTCTGCAGGACATACCTCTGGAAACTCTCGAACAACTGGCACGGAATCTATAGAAGGAACCTCAGCACTAGAATCACGAACATAAGCCAAATAATCCAAACACCCCTTTTCAACCATACGCCGAGCCTTCACATAAGAAACAACCCTACTGACAGAATGACCAGGAGTCCCTCTCCACTCTAATAGAGGCAACCCCGGCAAAGCTAAAGTCACGGTCTTTGCATGACAGTCCAATATAGCATGATAAGGTGATAACTAATCCATCCCCAGAATAACATCAAAGTCAACCATATCGAGAAGTAGGAGGTCTACACGGGTCTCAAGACCCCAAATAATAACGACACACGAGCGATAGACACGATCTACAATAATAGAATCACCCACCGGTGTGGAGTACACATATACAGGAGCACTCAAAGAATCACGAGGCACAACCAAATACGTAGCGAAATAAGATGACACATAGGAGTATGTAGACCCTGGATCAAATAGGACTGATGCATCTGTACTGCAAACTAAAACCGTACCTGTGATTACAGCATTGGATGCCTCAGCCTCAGGTTTGGCTGGGAAAGCATAACATCGGGGCTGGGCCCCACCACTCTGAATCACATCCCTGGACGGTCTTCTGCTGGCTGGCCTCCACCTCTATCGGCCTGACCTCCACCTCTAACACCTCTACCTCCACCTCTAACGATCTGACCCCTGCCCCTAGCTGGCTGAGCTAGCGGTGGAACACATGGTGCCTGAACCATGGCACGAGAACCCTGATGCTGAGAACTACTCGACGCTCGAGGGCAAAATCTAGCAATGTGCCTCGGATCGCCACAAGTATAACAAGTCCTCGGCTGCTGGGACTGCTGACCCTGAAACTGACCCTAACGACCTGAGTAACCACCTTGAAAACTCTGGAGGGGAGGTGCACTGATAGGAGCTGGTGATGCACTGTAGGGTAGCTGATCTGAATACTGCATGCGAGCACCACGACCACCTGGAGCACCGTGAGAAGCCTGTAGTGCTGAATGAAACGGCCTGGGAGGATGGCTCCTACCAAAAGAATCCCTGCCTCCTGACCGCTCCCCTGAGCTAGAACCATCCCAACCCGCCTGGCCACATTGGCCGCATCCTAAAAAGAAATCTCGCTCCCTGTCTCCTTGGCCATCTGCAATCGAATAGGCTGAGTGAGTCCCTCAATGAACCTCCTCGTTCTCTCTCTCTCTCTCTCTCTCTCTCTCGGTGGGGAGTATAAGAAGAGCTTGACGAGCCAAATCAACAAACCTAGTCTCATACTAGGTGACAGTCATAGAACCCTGCTAGAGGCGCTCAAACTGCCTCCGATAATCCTCTCTCATGGTGATAGGGAGAAACTTCTCCAGAAATAGCTGAGAGAACCGATCCCAAGTCAAAGCAGGTGACCCAGCTGGTCTGGCCAAACAATAATCTCTCCACTATTTCTTGGCGAAACCTGACAGACGAAAAGCAGCAAAGTCGACCCCATTGGTCTCCACTACCCCCATGCTCCGCAGAACCTCGTGGCAACTGTCCAAGTAATCCTGGGGATCCTCTGAAGATGTACCACCATAAGTAGTAGTAAAAAGCTTGGTGAACCTGTCCAGCCTCCACAAGGCATCAGAAGACATAGGTGGCCCATCACCGGTCTGTGCCATAACACCCGGCTGAACTACCGCAACTGGCTGAACTACTAAAGTCTGTAATTGGGGAGCCATCTGCTCCGGAGTGCGAGTAGCAGGAGTCTGGGCTCTTCCTCCAGCCTGAGAGACGGCTGGTGCTACAGGGAATATGCCTGCCTGAGTGACACTCTCCATAAGGCCCACTAGACGGACCAAAGCATCCTGGAGTACCGGGGTGGCGATGAAGCCCTCTGGGACCTGAGCTAGCCCTGCTGGAACCGTCTGGGCCGGAACCTCATCCTTAAACTCTACTTGAGGCTCTGCCACTGGTGCTGCTGCTCGAGCTTTGGGCTGAGCCCTGCCTCTGCCTCGGCCTCTAGCACGGCCTCGGCCTCTGCCCCTCGTAGGAACTGCCACTGGGGGCTCGGGCTGCCGATCAGCTGATGAAGCGGTACGTTTCCTTACCATCTGCGAAAGAATAGAGTGGAAGTTCAATTAGCATTGAGAAATCAAGTCGCACGACAGAAAAAAATAGATATGAAGTTTTTCCTAAGCTCAATAACCTCTAGGGATAAGCACAGATGTCTCCGTACTGATCTCTCAGACTCTACCTAGCTTGTTCATGAATTGTGAGACCTAAGCAACCTAGAGCTCTGATACCAACTTGTCACGACCCGGATTTTCCACCTTCGGAAATCGTGATGGCGCCTACTCGTGAAAGCTAGTCAAGCCGACAGTTACAATTTTACTACCATTATAATTAACCAAACAGGGACAGATATTAATTAAAACAAAATAATTAAGAAGTGAGGAAATGAAGTAACAGTGCCATAACCCAAGCACATAACTACCCCATAGATCTGGTGTCACAATCCACGAACGTCTAAGATTTACTAATAATACAAGTCTGAAAGAAGTACAACTGTTCTCGAAAAAGAAGAGACAGCAGAAAACTAAAAGTGGGGAAAAGGGGGGACTTCAGGCTCTGCGAACGCCAGCAGATCTACCTTGGTCTCCCTGGACTAAAGGCAGCTACCTCAAGCTACCCACAAGGTCCGGCACCGAAATCTGTACAAAAAGTGCAGAGTACAGTATCAGTACAACCGACCCCATGTACTGGTAAGTGTCGAGCCTAAACTCAGCGAAGTAGTGACGAGGCTAGGACACGAAGACCATATAAACTTGTGCAGTTAAATCATATACGAGCAGAACAATAATAACAGGAAATAGCAGATAAGCCCTAGATTCTACCCAAGAACACCCAATTTCCCATGAAAAACCCTAGATTTTCAAGTGAAATCATGTAAAAAGATGAATTAGATTGAAGAAGATGAGTTAGAAATCACTTAACTATGATTTGGAGAAGTTTGAGTCTTGAAAAATCGCCTAGGTATGCTTAGGGTTCGAAATTTTGAAGAATGAAGTTGAAATCCCGTCTGAAATCTCACTTAACAGGCTGCAGCTATCGCAATTGCGATAAGGGGTCCGCAATTGCGAACCCTTTGATTTACTGCTGCCTTCGCATTTGTGACACATACATCGCATTTGCGACTTTTGGGGCCTTCGCAAATTTCGGCCAATATTTCGGATTTGCGAAGTTGGCCTTCGGCCTTCGCAGGCCTTCTTCGCATTTGCGACAATATTGTCGCATTTCCCAAACCAGCAGACTTCGCATTTGCGAAGCCTGATCTCACATTTGCGAGATCAGAGGCCTGTGCAAAACACCAGATGCACAGCTGATTTTCTCTAAGTTCCAAAACACTCCGTGGCCTATCCAAAACTCACCCGAACCCTCGGGGCTCCAAACCAAACATGCACACAAGTCTAAAAATATCATACGGACTTGCTCGTACGATCAAATCACCAAAACAACATCTTAACAACGAATTTGACAGCAAAACTCATGAAATTCATAAAACGTTCAAATCTCTAACTTTTCAACCAAAGGTCCGATTTATATCATATCTCTTCCGTTTTTTTACCTAATTTTACAGATATGACTTAAATATTACATTAGACCTGTACCGGGCTCCGGAACCAAAATACAGGGCCGATACCATCAAGATCACACACCATTTTATTTTCAAAATTCCTTATATTTTCCAGCAAATAATTTTCTTTAAAAATTCTTTTCTCGGGCAAGGGACCTCGGAATTCGATTCCGAGCATATGCCCAAGTCCCATATTTTTCTACGGGACCGTCAAATCACGGGTCCGGGTCCGTTTACCAAAAGTATTGACCGAAGTCAACTTTAATTAATTTTTAAAGTCCAATTCAATATTGTTCTTAAATTTTACATAAAAACTTTTCGGAAAAGCGCCCGGATTGCGCACGCAAATCGAGGAAAAAAAATGAGGCTTACAAGGCCTCAAAACCCAGATTCGGGTTCTAAATAAAAGATGACCCTTTGGGTCACCACATATACAAGAGTTAGGGGCGGCTCAATAACATCCGAGGCCTCAAGCAAAGCCTTTGTGCTTATATATATATATATATATATATATATATATATATATATATATATATATATATATATATAAGCATCGTTGTTTGAAATATTAGATAAGTGTGACGACCCGACCCGTCGTCTCATGTATTACAGCCCCGTTTCCCCCATTTACTGCTTCTTCATGTTTCATTATCAGCAACGAGTGAGTTATAGTTGAATTGAATTGGTTTGGATAGGAAATGAGACACTTANTTAGACAGTGTGGTCTTATGTTCGAGTCTCGTGTGGTAAGCTTGAATTGAGGCATTGTGATGCTACAGCGAGGGAGAAATATCAAGTGGATGATGAATCAAAAGGGAAATTAGATAGATGGAATAGCTTGATAGTAGACCGAATCGGTATGGTAAGGATGTGATTAATTCTTCGTATGTGTTCGAGGTAATGGACTTTTACAGGTATTGCACAGCAAGGCTCTTGAGTTCTGACAGCTTGCTTAGCTTGGCTTGGGAAGAAGGATTCAGTCCTGGCAGTTTAGCTTGTGCAAATGGAATAGGGAGGAAGTCCTGGTTGAGTTCTACCGTGGTTTGGTGACGTAGATATTGTCTATGGGCATGCGAAACATGGAACGTGTAATAATTTCTCTTCTTGATGGGATTGATGAAGTTCTTGACTAGTGGAGTACGTAGATGTTTGTGGTTAGGAAGGGAGATGGAGTTCTCGTGTTATACTAGTGTGGTATGGTATATGTGATATGTATTCGTACAGCGCAATTTGGATCAGGTATAGTGATTTGTGTGCTACATGGAGTTGGAGACTAGGAGTTCTCGTGTTCCGGCTATGCAGTTGTTTTAAATTGTGTGTATTGGTACCGTTAGCGGTTATTGGGAATTAGAGGTTTGAGTGGATCTTTCCTTACTTGGTATGCCAGATTTTGGATATGATATTGGATTGTAGACTGGCTCTCTTAGTGTTGGGTTATTCTAGACTATTGTGCTACGGGCTATGTCGGAAAAATGCCACAGGTTGCGTGGCGAGGCGCATCGGATTGTGATCTAGCAAAGTAGTTTGTATCCCAAAGACCAGCGGACGGCTGGGAAGGATTGCGTTTCGTAATTGGGTCTTCGTGACGGATGTCAGTGCATAGGTTCTACCATTGATTCAGTTCCGGTATTGAAGGACTTTTCGGATGCGTTCCTTGTGGCCGGGCATGTTGCCGGGCGAGGTTGTGGATTTCGATGCTGATTTGGTGTCGGGCACCATATTGTACGGCTCCTACAAGAGTTATAGTAGTGGAAGGAGCAGCTTCAGGCTTCTTGATAATGAGCTCGTTGGCAGGCCAATGTGGCTACGTATTTAGCTTGAGTTAGCTTGGTTAGTCCCGAGTTGTATTGTTGAGGGATAGGTTGGATCTATCGTTATTGAGCTTGTTTAGGGATCTGGGGAGATCTATGAGTTGCTTTCTGTGTTGTGGGATGTCATGACTTGTTGGCTATAGGCACATGTGGTGCGGTCCTATTTGAGATTCATAGAGGAAGTCGAGCGAGAAGAGTGATTGAGTGTTGCTCAGCAAATGGAGTATTGGTTATGGCCTATCGGGTTGTGTGTCATATGTTATTGGTTTCACCGTGGATGTAACGAATTGCTTTGGTTACAGACATCAAATGTGCGTGGCTGTCGATTTTGATCATAGTGACTTGAGGTGCTTCAAGTGTAACAGTGTTTGGATATGATCGCGCATTGTAGCGAGGCTACGTGGATTTAGGACCCTTCGAGGTAGATTCAGGCATTCTATTTCTATGAGGTGAGACGGGGTCTCAGCCTTGGGTTGTAATGGTGTTGATGAGCTTGAGGTACAACTCTTTCGTTTGAGTCTTTTGTCCTGATTTGGGTATGTTCAGACCGTTCCTCATTGGTGCGTGTATTATGCAAGTTGTGGCTTAGGCCTGCATTGAGGTGTCGTGTCACCAGAGTGGTGTGTTGGATTCGAGGTGATCGTTGGAGTCATTAATGAATACGGACAGATTTGATTTCAGCTTGTTAGAAGGATAATATCGAGATTCAGCCCGGAAATCTGTTGTGGTATTAGTCAAAGGGGAAGCGGCTTTATGAATGGTTGATATGAGAAATGGTCACGGTCTATAGCATGTTTCATTTATCGTTGGCATTATATGAAAGTGTTGGAATAAGACCTTAGTTGATAAGAGGTTTTCTACCGGTATTTGGTTGTTATGAGCAACTACTGTGAACAGAAGTTATCGTTTCGAGTGTTTGGGTTATGTAGTACATCATATGATTTCACCGAGGTTGCAGGTATGGGTTATTACAGCTGGTTCGGGTTTATTCTGAGTATAGATATGAGGTCCTGATCTTGTGTATGATTTTGGAAAGTGCAAGGTGGTTCTACGGTTTATGGCTTAGATGGACTGTGAAATTTCAGCTATATTGTGTTATCGGACCTATGCGAGATAGGGTGACGAGGGATCACCCCGGGTATATGCTTGGTAAAGTTATTCAGCTGTTGGTTAGCTTCTAGGACAACTCAGGGTACGCTCGAGGACGAGCGTTGGTTTAAGTTGGGGAGGATGTGACGACCCGACCCGTCGTATCAGGTATTACTGCCCCGTTATCCTCATTTATTACTTCTTCATGTTTCACTACCGTATGTGGTGAGTTAGAGTTGATTCAGATTGGTTTGGATAGGAAATGAGACACTTAGTCTTTTTAAGGAAGGCTTAAATTGAAAAAGTCAACCAGACGTTGACTTATGAGTTCGAAGGTTCGGATGTGATTTCCGATGATTCGGTTAGCTTCGGGGGATGATTTGTGACTTAGGAGCGTGGTCGGAATTGATTTTGGAGGTCCGGTGTAGAATTAGGCTTGAATTGGCGAAGTTAGTATTTTGGCGAACTCCGGTTGATGGGTGAGATTTTGATCTGAGGGTCGGAATGGAATTCCGAGAGTTGTTGTAGCTTCGTTAGGTGATTTTGGATATGTGTATAAAATTTCAGGTCATTCGGACATCGTTTGGTCGGGTTTTTGATCGAAAGTGCATTTCGGAAGTTTTTGAAGAACTTAGGCTTGAATTCGATGAGATTTGATGGTTTTAGCGTTGTTTGATGTATTTTGATGATTGGAACAAGTTTGAGTGATGTTATGGGATAAGTTGGTGCTTTTGGTTGAGGTCCCGGGGGCCTCGAGGTGATTTCGGGTGGTCAAGCGGGCCATTTCTTGATTTGTGGTATTGCAGGTTTTCACCTGTGTTGTTGCAGAAGTATTGTTCATCGCGTTCGCGTGGGGTGTGTCGCGAACGCGTAGACTAAATTTGAGAGGCCTGGAAAATGGCCTTCGCGTTCGCAGCCTTAGGAGCGCGTTCGCGATGAGGAGTTGTGCAGACCATCGCGTTCGCGAGGGCTGCTTCGCGTTCGCGTAGAAGGGGCCTGGGGCCCTGCCTGGTTTGTGCATCGCGTTCGCGGTTGGTCGAACGCGTTCGCGTAAGAGGGTGAGCTGGAGCATCGCGTTCGCGGACCTGGAGTCGCGTCCGCGTAGAGGTAATTTGTGGTCAACAGAATTTGTTCATTGCGAACGCGGGGGTGTTGACCGCGTTCGCGTAAGGTAAAACCTGGGCGTCCAGAGGGCTTTTTTATATTATTTCATCCGCGACCCCATTCATTATTTCCTCCATTGTTGACCACCTTAAGAGCTTTTTGGTAGAAATTGAAGAGGATTTTGACGGGAATTGATTGGAGGTAAGTCTCGTGACCTAGAAACGTCATTTTATTGAAGAATCGACCTTTAATTCATTGAAATTGGAGTAAAAATTGGAAGAGCTAGGGCTTGAGTTTTTATATTTTCAAATTGGGATTTGGTAGGTCATTTGAGCTCGGATTTGGGAGTTCTTGGTATGTACGGACTCGTGGTGAGACGAGGAATCCGGTAATATAAGTTTCATAATTTTTCGAGAAGCGGGCCCAGGGATCGGGTTTTGCTAGTTTCGAGATTCTTGCTAATTTTCGATTGTTTTCGATTGGGTATTGTTCCCTTAGCATATTGTGATGTATTCGCTCTGATTTTGGTTAGATTCGACGCGCGTGGAGGCCGATTTGAGGGGCAAAGGCGTCGCGAGCTAGGGATTTCGCCGGTTCGAGGTGAGTAATACTTGTAAATGATATCCTGAGGGTTTGAAACCCCGGATTTGCACATCATAGTGCTGTATTGTGGTGACTTGCACGCCAGGTACGAGCGTGGGGTAGAGCACCGTTGGGGATTGTGACTTGGTCCGTCCCGGTTGTTGGTTTTATTGCGTAATTGACTGAAACTTATTTGATGCTATCATGATTTGGGTTGATTGCCATGTTTTGGGCTTCGTGCCGATTATTTGAATCCTTCAGGGATTGATATCACTGTTTTTGCATTACTTTGTATATTATTTGATCTCGGTCCATGGTTTTACATACTGTTTCACAAACTTAGCCACCTTTCTAAGATTTGAAAACTTAAATGATATTTACTGAGGTTTTGAGTTGAGAACTGTTATTTTACTATTGCCCAGGGGGCTTATGTGCATTTCTGGACTGAGGATGGATCGGGCTGCGCGCCGCAGCGGTGTGATACTGATATTGCGCTTGGGCTGTAGGAGCCCCTCCGGAGTCTGAACCCCCACAGTGAGCGCGGGTACCCAAATGGATCGGGCTGCGCGCCGCAGCGGTCATATGCATTGCATTGCATTCATGCATTGGTTCCTGTTTGTACTACGTGTCATGACATTCAGCACTCTCATATCACTGGCATCCATGCTACTTCTTGTACTGTTTACCAGACGCCCTGGTGTTAATTATTTGTGGAGTGCTGTGCCCGAGGGGCTGACTTATGTGCGGACTTGCACTATCTGATTACGCATTCATTTTCTTGACTGTTGGGAAAAGATGTTTTCAAAAGAGGTTTTAAACTGAGCTAGATATTTTCTAAAGGATTTTCACGGTTTTACTGTTTTCTCAAAGAGTTGTACTGTCCTATATAGCATGATGGAGTGCTCTTACGTGATTTCTTGCCTCTCAGTTATTATTTACTCTTATTACTCACTGATTTTGGAACGTACTCACTTTACTCCCTGCACCTCGCGTGCAGTTGCAGGTATTGTTCACCCGGTAGCGGGTTATTAGCTGATTGAAGGTATGCTATTGTAGCTGAGTAAGGTGACCGCCAGCGTTCGCGGCACCGGATGTTGTCTTTTGATTCTAGATTTTATTTTGTATATTATTATTGGCCCTGTAGTTGTGTTCAGTCTTCTTTAGATGGTCGTGACTTGTGACACCCGGTCGGGTTGTGTTGGGTTGTAATTAACGGTTTCTAATGCCATTAAGTTGTATNGGTGTCACAATCCACGAACGTCTAAGATTTACTAATAATACAAGTCTGAAAGAAGTACAACTGTTCTCGAAATAGAAGAGACAACAGAAAACTAAAAGTGGGGAAAAGGGGGGACTTCAGGCTCTGCGAATGCCAGCAGATCTACCTTGGTCTCCCTGGACTAAAGGCAGCTACCTCAAGCTACCAACAAGGTCCGGCACCGAAATCTGTACAAAAAATGCAGAGTACAGTATCAGTACAACCGACCCCATGTACTGGTAAGTGTCGAGCCTAACCTCCGCGAAGTAGTGACGAGGCTAGGACACGACAACCATATAAACTTGTGCAGTTAAATCATATACGAGCAGAACAATAATAACAGGAAATAGCAGATAAAGATGGGAAGGGAACATGCTGCGGGGAATATCAAAATTCTAACAATAACTCAATAGAGAAGCATAATGAACACCATATTTGTATCAACAGGAATAATGAAACAGTAACACGTGCACAGCATCACCCTTCGTGCTTTTACTCTCGTCCTCACCATAAGAAACAATAGAAACGGAATGACATCACCCTTCGTGCATTAACTCTCATAATCATGGCACAGCATCACCCTTCATGCATTAACTCTCACATTATCGGCACGGCATCACCCTTCGTGCATTAACACTCACTCACAATATCATGCACGGCATCACCCTTCGTGCTTTACACTCTTCCTCACCCAAACGATAGAAAAAATACATCCCGGCAAGAGAATCAACAGTAGAAAAAATAATATTCCGGCAAGGGAATCAGCTATAACCAATTTCGTTTCAACAATTAACTTCACGAAGTAATTCCCAACTTGAGTCAATACTCAACAATGATCAAGTATTCAACACTATCATACAACTTGCTCAACATAGAGAAACGTCTTTTTTAAGCATGAACGGTACGTGATAAAAGACATAACGATCATAATATAAGATTCATTTGCATGCTCGACACCAACGTATAGATACTCGTCACCACACTTATACGTCGTACTCAACACTAACACGTAGAAAATAAGACCACAACACCTATTCCCTCAAGCTAAGGTTAGACCAAACACTTACCTCAATTCCACGGGCAAAAATCAAGCCTCAATTGACGCTTTACCTCTCGGTTCCACTTCCAATTCGCTTGTATCTAGTCATAATTTACTTAATAACAACAATAAATGCTAAATAAACCAATTCTAACGCATGAATAAAGATTTCCCAATGTTCTCCCCAAAAAGTCAAAAACCGACCCCGGGCCCGCATGGTCTAAACTCGAAGTTTGACCCAAAACCCTATCACCCATTCACCCACGAACTCAAATATGCAATTGATTTTGAAATCCGATCTCAATTTGAGGTCCAAATCCCCAAAATTCGAAAATCCTAGTTTCTACCCAAGAACACCCAATTTCCCATGAAAAACTCTAGATTTTCAAGTGAAATCATGTAAAAAGATTAATTAGATTGAAGAAGATGAGTTAGAAATCACTTACCTATGATTTGGAGAAGTTTGAGTCTTTGAATAATCGCCTAGGGATGCTTAGGGTTCGAAATTTTGAAGAATGAAGTTGAAATCCCGTCTGAAATCTCACTTAACAGGCTGCAGTTATCGCAATTGCGATCAGGGGTCCGCAATTGCGAACCCTTTGAATTACTGCTGCCTTCGCATTTGTGACACATACATCGCATTTGCGACTTCTGGGGCCTTCGCAAATTCCGGCCAATATTTCGGATTTGCGAAGTTGGACTTCGGCCTTCGCAGGCCTTCTTCGCATTTGCGACAATATTGTCGCATTTCCCAAGCCAGCAGACTTCGCATTTGCGAAGCTTGATCTCGCATTTGCGAGATCAGAGGCCTGTGCAAAACACCAGATGCACATTTTGATTTTCTCTAAGTTCCAAAACACTCTGTGGCCTATCCAAAACTCACCTGAATCTTCGGGGCTCCAAACCAAACATGCACACAAGTCTAAAAACATCATACGGACTTGCTCGTACGATCAAATCGCAAAACAACATCTTAACAACGAATTTGACACCAAAACTCATGAAATTCATAAAATAGTTCAAATCTCTAACTTTTCAACCAAAGGTCTGATTTATATCAAATCTCTTCCGTTTTTTACCTAATTTTACAGATATGACTTAAATATTATATTAGACATGTACCAGGCTCCGGAACCAAAATACAGGGCCGATACCATCAAGATCACACACCATTTTATTTCCAAAATTCCTTATATTTTCCAGGAAATAATTTTCTTTAAAAATTCTTTTCTCAGGCAAGGGACCTCGGAATTCGATTCCGGGCATATGCCCAAGTCCCATATTTTTCTACGGACCCTACGGGACCGTCAAATCACGGGTCCAGGTCTGTTTACCAAAAGAATTGACCGAAGTCAACTTTAATTAATTTTTAAAGTCCAATTCTATTTTTCTTAAATTTTACATAAAAGTTTTTCGGAAACGCGCCCTGACTGCGCACGCAAATCGAGGAGAAAATAAATGAGGCTTTCAAGGCCTCAAAACCCGGATTTGGGTTCTAAAATAAAAGATGACCCTTTGGGTCATCACATATACAAGAGTTAGGGGCGGCTCAATAACATCCGAGGCCTAAAGCAAAGCCTTAATAAGAGGCCTTATATATATATA